>NW_028125175.1:0-152252 GCF_965194825.1 Balaenoptera physalus
CCTCACCTTTCCCGTTAAGCAGCCATAGTGTGTTTTCTGCATGTGTGACTCTGTTCTGTTTTGTAATTCAGTTCAAGTGTAACGGTTTTTACATTCCCTCTATAAGTGACACCTTATGAGAAGTGTCCTTTTCTGTGTGACTTATTTCACTTAGAATCGTCTTACCTAAATCCACTCATCATGCTGCTACTAGCCTTATGACATTGATTTCATGGCTGAGTGATATTCCATTGTACATAAGGACCACAACTTTTTTATCCATTTTTCGCTCTCCTGGGATATTTAAGGTGGAAGGACGTGGAGGTCCTTGTCAACAGAGCAGCCCTAAACTTTGGGGTGCTTGTGTCTTGCTGATTTTCAATTTTCCCACTTTATCCCCCCATGCGTGGAAGTGCCCTATGCTCTCTAAGCTGTGTTTTTTAGATGTTTCAGGACACACCGTACACTTCTCCAGAGTGGCTGTTGGCAATTTACATCCCGCCCATCAGTGTAGCAAGGCTCCCATTTCTCCATGGCCTGTCCTGCATTTCTGGTTTTGACAGTTTTTTCAGCATGGCCCTTTTGACCGATGGGAAGCGAGACTTCTTTGTAGCGCTGATTTGCCTTTCCAGGTTGCTTGGTTGGCCAAAAAGGGCGTATGCGTTTTTTCCTGAATATATTCAGGAAAAAACGCATACGCCCTTTTTGGCCAAGGGCATCATTGTCAACGTTTTGCCGCTTTTCATGTGCTTTAAAGGCGATTCGAATCTACCTCCTGAAATCTGTTTCCTGCAATTCTGCCTTGATTTCAAATCCTCTTCTTTGCCTTCCCTCAATATATTTGTGGACGAGAGTTATGATTTATAACTCTGCATGTTTGTGAATTGCAGTGCCCTGAAGCTCCATTTTACAAGTCGGTTTTTTGGGAGCTGGCCGCAAAAGCGCAGGATGGCTTCAGGCCCTGTTCTGGTTCAGGGGGGCAGGCTGAGCCTGTGGTTAATTCTTCTTCCTGATGGGAAAATAGAGTGACCTGTGCCTGTCCCAACACCAAGAGCTAGTCTCTCATTGGTTCCCCGTCTTCCCGTTCATCCTCAGGACAAATTGCAACCTGTACGGAACAGGAGGTTAAAGGTGCTGATGCTCCAAGTAGGGAGATTGCTAGTAAAGTGGCTGGAATGGCGAACCCGAGCACAAGGAGATGAGAAATGAGGTGCGTTTTAGAAACCTTTCCCCATCACACGGTGTACCATCGTCTGGGTTTCTCATGCACGTTTTCGATGTAGGAAGATGCCCTTGAACCTGGAGATTTGGGACCCATGCGATGGGTAGCACGCAGTATTACTTTAAAGGGTCTGTGTTTGCTCACCCAACCTCACCAAACCTCTCAGCCCCAAGAGTGTCCACCCTTATGTCTCATCCAGCTGTGGGTCTAGACATGGTCAATCCAGGTTGCATCACAGCCCCTGAACGAATTGTGTAAGAATTTCTCTCTCTTTCCCTGTCTTTGTTTCATGGGTTTTTAAAATAATTTATTTTTATAATGGGGTTTAGCTGCTTTTCACGGCTGTGTTTAGGCCGCTTTACACCCACTTGACACACTAACAGAGAGATATCAATACATAGGTTTTAAGATTATTACTAGTCAGATATATTCTTGTGCGGTGAATCGGGCGTGTTGAGTCCAGTTCTCTGAGCAAGGAGTAGGTCTTGTCTATTCCATATTGGGTTTATGGAACGGTATCTGAGCTAATTTGAAACTCTTGTTTTATGTATCACCCCACCTCACCTTTCCCGTTAAGCAGCCATAGTGTGTTTTCTGCATGTGTGACTCTGTTCTGTTTTGTAATTCAGTTCAAGTGTAACGGTTTTTACATTCCCTCTATAAGTGACACCTTATGAGAAGTGTCCTTTTCTGTGTGACTTATTTCACTTAGAATCGTCTTACCTAAATCCACTCATCATGCTGCTACTAGCCTTATGACATTGATTTCATGGCTGAGTGATATTCCATTGTACATAAGGACCACAACTTTTTTATCCATTTTTCGCTCTCCTGGGATATTTAAGGTGGAAGGACGTGGAGGTCCTTGTCAACAGAGCAGCCCTAAACTTTGGGGTGCTTGTGTCTTGCTGATTTTCAATTTTCCCACTTTATCCCCCCATGCGTGGAAGTGCCCTATGCTCTCTAAGCTGTGTTTTTTAGATGTTTCAGGACACACCGTACACTTCTCCAGAGTGGCTGTTGGCAATTTACATCCCGCCCATCAGTGTAGCAAGGCTCCCATTTCTCCATGGCCTGTCCTGCATTTCTGGTTTTGACAGTTTTTTCAGCATGGCCCTTTTGACCGATGGGAAGCGAGACTTCTTTGTAGCGCTGATTTGCCTTTCCAGGTTGCTTGGTTGGCCAAAAAGGGCGTATGCGTTTTTTCCTGAATATATTCAGGAAAAAACGCATACGCCCTTTTTGGCCAAGGGCATCATTGTCAACGTTTTGCCGCTTTTCATGTGCTTTAAAGGCGATTCGAATCTACCTCCTGAAATCTGTTTCCTGCAATTCTGCCTTGATTTCAAATCCTCTTCTTTGCCTTCCCTCAATATATTTGTGGACGAGAGTTATGATTTATAACTCTGCATGTTTGTGAATTGCAGTGCCCTGAAGCTCCATTTTACAAGTCGGTTTTTTGGGAGCTGGCCGCAAAAGCGCAGGATGGCTTCAGGCCCTGTTCTGGTTCAGGGGGGCAGGCTGAGCCTGTGGTTAATTCTTCTTCCTGATGGGAAAATAGAGTGACCTGTGCCTGTCCCAACACCAAGAGCTAGTCTCTCATTGGTTCCCCGTCTTCCCGTTCATCCTCAGGACAAATTGCAACCTGTACGGAACAGGAGGTTAAAGGTGCTGATGCTCCAAGTAGGGAGATTGCTAGTAAAGTGGCTGGAATGGCGAACCCGAGCACAAGGAGATGAGAAATGAGGTGCGTTTTAGAAACCTTTCCCCATCACACGGTGTACCATCGTCTGGGTTTCTCATGCATGTTTTCGATGTAGGAAGATGCCCTTGAACCTGGAGATTTGGGATCCATGCGATGGGTAGCACGCAGTATTACTTTAAAGGGTCTGCGTTTGCTCACCCAACCTCACCAAACCTCTCAGCCCCAAGAGTGTCCACCCTTATGTCTCATCCAGCTGTGGGTCTAGATATGGTCAATCCAGGTTGCATCACAGCCCCTGAACGAATTGTGTAAGAATTTCTCTCTCTTTCCCTGTCTTTGTTTCATGGGTTTTTAAAATAATTTATTTTTATAATGGGGTTTAGCTGCTTTTCACGGCTGTGTTTAGGCCGCTTTACACCCACTTGACACACTAACAGAGAGATATCAATATATAGGTTTTAAGATTATTACTAGTCAGATATATTCTTGTGCGGTGAATCGGGCGTGTTGAGTCCAGTTCTCTGAGCAAGGAGTAGGTCTTGTCTATTCCATATTGGGTTTATGGAACGGTATCTGAGCTAATTTGAAACTCTTGTTTTATGTATCACCCCACCTCACCTTTCCCGTTAAGCAGCCATAGTGTGTTTTCTGCATGTGTGACTCTGTTCTGTTTTGTAATTCAGTTCAAGTGTAACGGTTTTTACATTCCCTCTATAAGTGACACCTTATGAGAAGTGTCCTTTTCTGTGTGACTTATTTCACTTAGAATCGTCTTACCTAAATCCACTCATCATGCTGCTACTAGCCTTATGACATTGATTTCATGGCTGAGTGATATTCCATTGTACATAAGGACCACAACTTTTTTATCCATTTTTCGCTTTCCTGGGATATTTAAGGTGGAAGGAAGTGGAGGTCCTTGTCAACAGAGCAGCCCTAAACTTTGGGGTGCTTGTGTCTTGCTGATTTTCAATTTTCCCACTTTATCCCCCCATGCGTGGAAGTGCCCTATGCTCTCTAAGCTGTGTTTTTTAGATGTTTCAGGACACACCGTACACTTCTCCAGAGTGGCTGTTGGCAATTTACATCCCGCCCATCAGTGTAGCAAGGCTCCCATTTCTCCATGGCCTGTCCTGCATTTCTGGTTTTGACAGTTTTTTCAGCATGGCCCTTTTGACCGATGGAAAGCGAGACTTCTTTGTAGCGCTGATTTGCCTTTCCAGGTTGCTTGGTTGGCCAAAAAGGGCGTATGCGTTTTTTCCTGAATATATTCAGGAAAAAACGCATACGCCCTTTTTGGCCAAGGGCATCATTGTCAACGTTTTGCCGCTTTTCATGTGCTTTAAAGGCGATTCGAATCTACCTCCTGAAATCTGTTTCCTGCAATTCTGCCTTGATTTCAAATCCTCTTCTTTGCCTTCCCTCAATATATTTGTGGACGAGAGTTATCATTTATAACTCTGCAGGTTTGTGAATTGCAGTGCCCTGAAGCTCCATTTTACAAGTCGCTTTTTTGGGAGCCGGCCGCAAAAGCGCAGGATGGCTTCAGGCCCTGTTCTGGTTCCGGGGGGCAGGCTGAGCCTGTGGTTAATTCTTCTTCCTGATGGGAAAATAGAGTGACCTGTGCCTGTCCCAACACCAAGAGCTAGTCTCTCATTGGTTCCCCGTCTTCCCGTTCATCCTCAGGACAAATTGCAACCTGTACGGAACAGGAGGTTAAAGGTGCTGATGCTCCAAGTAGGGAGATTGCTAGTAAAGTGGCTGGAATGGCGAACCCGAGCACAAGGAGATGAGAAATGAGGTGCGTTTTAGAAACCTTTCCCCATCACACGGTGTACCATCGTCTGGGTTTCTCATGCACGTTTTCGATGTAGGAAGATGCCCTTGAACCTGGAGATTTGGGACCCATGCGATGGGTAGCACGCAGTATTACTTTAAAGGGTCTGCGTTTGCTCACCCAACCTCACCAAACCTCTCAGCCCCAAGAGTGTCCACCCTTATGTCTCATCCAGCTGTGGGTCTAGACATGGTCAATCCAGGTTGCATCACAGCCCCTGAACGAATTGTGTTAGAATTTCTCTCTCTTTCCCTGTCTTTGTTTCATGGGTTTTTAAAAGTAATTTATTTTTATAATGGGGTTTAGCTGCTTTTCACGGCTGTGTTTATGCCGCTTTACACCCACTTGACACACTAACAGAGAGATATCAATACATAGGTTTTAAGATTATTACTAGTCAGATATATTCTTGTGCGGTGAATCGGGCGTGTTGAGTCCAGTTCTCTGAGCAAGGAGTAGGTCTTGTCTATTCCATATTGGGTTTATGGAACGGTATCTGAGCTAATTTGAAACTCTTGTTTTATGTATCACCCCACCTCACCTTTCCCGTTAAGCAGCCATAGTGTGTTTTCTGCATGTGTGACTCTGTTCTGTTTTGTAATTCAGTTCAAGTGTAACGGTTTTTACATTCCCTCTATAAGTGACACCTTATGAGAAGTGTCCTTTTCTGTGTGACTTATTTCACTTAGAATCGTCTTACCTAAATCCACTCATCATGCTGCTACTAGCCTTATGACATTGATTTCATGGCTGAGTGATATTCCATTGTACATAAGGACCACAACTTTTTTATCCATTTTTCGCTCTCCTGGGATATTTAAGGTGGAAGGACGTGGAGGTCCTTGTCAACAGAGCAGCCCTAAACTTTGGGGTGCTTGTGTCTTGCTGATTTTCAATTTTCCCACTTTATCCCCCCATGCGTGGAAGTGCCCTATGCTCTCTAAGCTGTGTTTTTTAGATGTTTCAGGACACACCGTACACTTCTCCAGAGTGGCTGTTGGCAATTTACATCCCGCCCATCAGTGTAGCAAGGCTCCCATTTCTCCATGGCCTGTCCTGCATTTCTGGTTTTGACAGTTTTTTCAGCATGGCCCTTTTGACCGATGGGAAGCGAGACTTCTTTGTAGCGCTGATTTGCCTTTCCAGGTTGCTTGGTTGGCCAAAAAGGGCGTATGCGTTTTTTCCTGAATATATTCAGGAAAAAACGCATACGCCCTTTTTGGCCAAGGGCATCATTGTCAACGTTTTGCCGCTTTTCATGTGCTTTAAAGGCGATTCGAATCTACCTCCTGAAATCTGTTTCCTGCAATTCTGCCTTGATTTCAAATCCTCTTCTTTGCCTTCCCTCAATATATTTGTGGACGAGAGTTATGATTTATAACTCTGCATGTTTGTGAATTGCAGTGCCCTGAAGCTCCATTTTACAAGTCGGTTTTTTGGGAGCTGGCCGCAAAAGCGCAGGATGGCTTCAGGCCCTGTTCTGGTTCAGGGGGGCAGGCTGAGCCTGTGGTTAATTCTTCTTCCTGATGGGAAAATAGAGTGACCTGTGCCTGTCCCAACACCAAGAGCTAGTCTCTCATTGGTTCCCCGTCTTCCCGTTCATCCTCAGGACAAATTGCAACCTGTACGGAACAGGAGGTTAAAGGTGCTGATGCTCCAAGTAGGGAGATTGCTAGTAAAGTGGCTGGAATGGCGAACCCGAGCACAAGGAGATGAGAAATGAGGTGCGTTTTAGAAACCTTTCCCCATCACACGGTGTACCATCGTCTGGGTTTCTCATGCATGTTTTCGATGTAGGAAGATGCCCTTGAACCTGGAGATTTGGGATCCATGCGATGGGTAGCACGCAGTATTACTTTAAAGGGTCTGCGTTTGCTCACCCAACCTCACCAAACCTCTCAGCCCCAAGAGTGTCCACCCTTATGTCTCATCCAGCTGTGGGTCTAGATATGGTCAATCCAGGTTGCATCACAGCCCCTGAACGAATTGTGTAAGAATTTCTCTCTCTTTCCCTGTCTTTGTTTCATGGGTTTTTAAAATAATTTATTTTTATAATGGGGTTTAGCTGCTTTTCACGGCTGTGTTTAGGCCGCTTTACACCCACTTGACACACTAACAGAGAGATATCAATATATAGGTTTTAAGATTATTACTAGTCAGATATATTCTTGTGCGGTGAATCGGGCGTGTTGAGTCCAGTTCTCTGAGCAAGGAGTAGGTCTTGTCTATTCCATATTGGGTTTATGGAACGGTATCTGAGCTAATTTGAAACTCTTGTTTTATGTATCACCCCACCTCACCTTTCCCGTTAAGCAGCCATAGTGTGTTTTCTGCATGTGTGACTCTGTTCTGTTTTGTAATTCAGTTCAAGTGTAACGGTTTTTACATTCCCTCTATAAGTGACACCTTATGAGAAGTGTCCTTTTCTGTGTGACTTATTTCACTTAGAATCGTCTTACCTAAATCCACTCATCATGCTGCTACTAGCCTTATGACATTGATTTCATGGCTGAGTGATATTCCATTGTACATAAGGACCACAACTTTTTTATCCATTTTTCGCTTTCCTGGGATATTTAAGGTGGAAAGAAGTGGAGGTCCTTGTCAACAGAGCAGCCCTAAACTTTGGGGTGCTTGTGTCTTGCTGATTTTCAATTTTCCCACTTTATCCCCCCATGCGTGGAAGTGCCCTATGCTCTCTAAGCTGTGTTTTTTAGATGTTTCAGGACACACCGTACACTTCTCCAGAGTGGCTGTTGGCAATTTACATCCCGCCCATCAGTGTAGCAAGGCTCCCATTTCTCCATGGCCTGTCCTGCATTTCTGGTTTTGACAGTTTTTTCAGCATGGCCCTTTTGACCGATGGGAAGCGAGACTTCTTTGTAGCGCTGATTTGCCTTTCCAGGTTGCTTGGTTGGCCAAAAAGGGCGTATGCGTTTTTTCCTGAATATATTCAGGAAAAAACGCATACGCCCTTTTTGGCCAAGGGCATCATTGTCAACGTTTTGCCGCTTTTCATGTGCTTTAAAGGCGATTCGAATCTACCTCCTGAAATCTGTTTCCTGCAATTCTGCCTTGATTTCAAATCCTCTTCTTTGCCTTCCCTCAATATATTTGTGGACGAGAGTTATCATTTATAACTCTGCAGGTTTGTGAATTGCAGTGCCCTGAAGCTCCATTTTACAAGTCGCTTTTTTGGGAGCCGGCCGCAAAAGCGCAGGATGGCTTCAGGCCCTGTTCTGGTTCCGGGGGGCAGGCTGAGCCTGTGGTTAATTCTTCTTCCTGATGGGAAAATAGAGTGACCTGTGCCTGTCCCAACACCAAGAGCTAGTCTCTCATTGGTTCCCCGTCTTCCCGTTCATCCTCAGGACAAATTGCAACCTGTACGGAACAGGAGGTTAAAGGTGCTGATGCTCCAAGTAGGGAGATTGCTAGTAAAGTGGCTGGAATGGCGAACCCGAGCACAAGGAGATGAGAAATGAGGTGCGTTTTAGAAACCTTTCCCCATCACACGGTGTACCATCGTCTGGGTTTCTCATGCATGTTTTCGATGTAGGAAGATGCCCTTGAACCTGGAGATTTAGGATCCATGCGATGGGTAGCACGCAGTATTACTTTAAAGGGTCTGCGTTTGCTCACCCAACCTCACCAAACCTCTCAGCCCCAAGAGTGTCCACCCTTATGTCTCATCCAGCTGTGGGTCTAGATATGGTCAATCCAGGTTGCATCACAGCCCCTGAACGAATTGTGTAAGAATTTCTCTCTCTTTCCCTGTCTTTGTTTCATGGGTTTTTAAAATAATTTATTTTTATAATGGGGTTTAGCTGCTTTTCACGGCTGTGTTTAGGCCGCTTTACACCCACTTGACACACTAACAGAGAGATATCAATACATAGGTTTTAAGATTATTACTAGTCAGATATATTCTTGTGCGGTGAATCGGGCGTGTTGAGTCCAGTTCTCTGAGCAAGGAGTAGGTCTTGTCTATTCCATATTGGGTTTATGGAACGGTATCTGAGCTAATTTGAAACTCTTGTTTTATATATCACCCCACCTCACCTTTCCCGTTAAGCAGCCATAGTGTGTTTTCTGCATGTGTGACTCTGTTCTGTTTTGTAATTCAGTTCAAGTGTAACGGTTTTTACATTCCCTCTATAAGTGACACCTTATGAGAAGTGTCCTTTTCTGTGTGACTTATTTCACTTAGAATCGTCTTACCTAAATCCACTCATCATGCTGCTACTAGCCTTATGACATTGATTTCATGGCTGAGTGATATTCCATTGTACATAAGGACCACAACTTTTTTATCCATTTTTCGCTTTCCTGGGATATTTAAGGTGGAAGGAAGTGGAGGTCCTTGTCAACAGAGCAGCCCTAAACTTTGGGGTGCTTGTGTCTTGCTGATTTTCAATTTTCCCACTTTATCCCCCCATGCGTGGAAGTGCCCTATGCTCTCTAAGCTGTGTTTTTTAGATGTTTCAGGACACACCGTACACTTCTCCAGAGTGGCTGTTGGCAATTTACATCCCGCCCATCAGTGTAGCAAGGCTCCCATTTCTCCATGGCCTGTCCTGCATTTCTGGTTTTGACAGTTTTTTCAGCATGGCCCTTTTGACCGATGGGAAGCGAGACTTCTTTGTAGCGCTGATTTGCCTTTCCAGGTTGCTTGGTTGGCCAAAAAGGGCGTATGCGTTTTTTCCTGAATATATTCAGGAAAAAACGCATACGCCCTTTTTGGCCAAGGGCATCATTGTCAACGTTTTGCCGCTTTTCATGTGCTTTAAAGGCGATTCGAATCTACCTCCTGAAATCTGTTTCCTGCAATTCTGCCTTGATTTCAAATCCTCTTCTTTGCCTTCCCTCAATATATTTGTGGACGAGAGTTATCATTTATAACTCTGCAGGTTTGTGAATTGCAGTGCCCTGAAGCTCCATTTTACAAGTCGCTTTTTTGGGAGCCGGCCGCAAAAGCGCAGGATGGCTTCAGGCCCTGTTCTGGTTCCGGGGGGCAGGCTGAGCCTGTGGTTAATTCTTCTTCCTGATGGGAAAATAGAGTGACCTGTGCCTGTCCCAACACCAAGAGCTAGTCTCTCATTGGTTCCCCGTCTTCCCGTTCATCCTCAGGACAAATTGCAACCTGTACGGAACAGGAGGTTAAAGGTGCTGATGCTCCAAGTAGGGAGATTGCTAGTAAAGTGGCTGGAATGGCGAACCCGAGCACAAGGAGATGAGAAATGAGGTGCGTTTTAGAAACCTTTCCCCATCACACGGTGTACCATCGTCTGGGTTTCTCATGCATGTTTTCGATGTAGGAAGATGCCCTTGAACCTGGAGATTTGGGATCCATGCGATGGGTAGCACGCAGTATTACTTTAAAGGGTCTGCGTTTGCTCACCCAACCTCACCAAACCTCTCAGCCCCAAGAGTGTCCACCCTTATGTCTCATCCAGCTGTGGGTCTAGATATGGTCAATCCAGGTTGCATCACAGCCCCTGAACGAATTGTGTAAGAATTTCTCTCTCTTTCCCTGTCTTTGTTTCATGGGTTTTTAAAATAATTTATTTTTATAATGGGGTTTAGCTGCTTTTCACGGCTGTGTTTAGGCCGCTTTACACCCACTTGACACACTAACAGAGAGATATCAATATATAGGTTTTAAGATTATTACTAGTCAGATATATTCTTGTGCGGTGAATCGGGCGTGTTGAGTCCAGTTCTCTGAGCAAGGAGTAGGTCTTGTCTATTCCATATTGGGTTTATGGAACGGTATCTGAGCTAATTTGAAACTCTTGTTTTATGTATCACCCCACCTCACCTTTCCCGTTAAGCAGCCATAGTGTGTTTTCTGCATGTGTGACTCTGTTCTGTTTTGTAATTCAGTTCAAGTGTAACGGTTTTTACATTCCCTCTATAAGTGACACCTTATGAGAAGTGTCCTTTTCTGTGTGACTTATTTCACTTAGAATCGTCTTACCTAAATCCACTCATCATGCTGCTACTAGCCTTATGACATTGATTTCATGGCTGAGTGATATTCCATTGTACATAAGGACCACAACTTTTTTATCCATTTTTCGCTCTCCTGGGATATTTAAGGTGGAAGGACGTGGAGGTCCTTGTCAACAGAGCAGCCCTAAACTTTGGGGTGCTTGTGTCTTGCTGATTTTCAATTTTCCCACTTTATCCCCCCATGCGTGGAAGTGCCCTATGCTCTCTAAGCTGTGTTTTTTAGATGTTTCAGGACACACCGTACACTTCTCCAGAGTGGCTGTTGGCAATTTACATCCCGCCCATCAGTGTAGCAAGGCTCCCATTTCTCCATGGCCTGTCCTGCATTTCTGGTTTTGACAGTTTTTTCAGCATGGCCCTTTTGACCGATGGGAAGCGAGACTTCTTTGTAGCGCTGATTTGCCTTTCCAGGTTGCTTGGTTGGCCAAAAAGGGCGTATGCGTTTTTTCCTGAATATATTCAGGAAAAAACGCATACGCCCTTTTTGGCCAAGGGCATCATTGTCAACGTTTTGCCGCTTTTCATGTGCTTTAAAGGCGATTCGAATCTACCTCCTGAAATCTGTTTCCTGCAATTCTGCCTTGATTTCAAATCCTCTTCTTTGCCTTCCCTCAATATATTTGTGGACGAGAGTTATGATTTATAACTCTGCATGTTTGTGAATTGCAGTGCCCTGAAGCTCCATTTTACAAGTCGGTTTTTTGGGAGCTGGCCGCAAAAGCGCAGGATGGCTTCAGGCCCTGTTCTGGTTCAGGGGGGCAGGCTGAGCCTGTGGTTAATTCTTCTTCCTGATGGGAAAATAGAGTGACCTGTGCCTGTCCCAACACCAAGAGCTAGTCTCTCATTGGTTCCCCGTCTTCCCGTTCATCCTCAGGACAAATTGCAACCTGTACGGAACAGGAGGTTAAAGGTGCTGATGCTCCAAGTAGGGAGATTGCTAGTAAAGTGGCTGGAATGGCGAACCCGAGCACAAGGAGATGAGAAATGAGGTGCGTTTTAGAAACCTTTCCCCATCACACGGTGTACCATCGTCTGGGTTTCTCATGCATGTTTTCGATGTAGGAAGATGCCCTTGAACCTGGAGATTTGGGATCCATGCGATGGGTAGCACGCAGTATTACTTTAAAGGGTCTGCGTTTGCTCACCCAACCTCACCAAACCTCTCAGCCCCAAGAGTGTCCACCCTTATGTCTCATCCAGCTGTGGGTCTAGATATGGTCAATCCAGGTTGCATCACAGCCCCTGAACGAATTGTGTAAGAATTTCTCTCTCTTTCCCTGTCTTTGTTTCATGGGTTTTTAAAATAATTTATTTTTATAATGGGGTTTAGCTGCTTTTCACGGCTGTGTTTAGGCCGCTTTACACCCACTTGACACACTAACAGAGAGATATCAATATATAGGTTTTAAGATTATTACTAGTCAGATATATTCTTGTGCGGTGAATCGGGCGTGTTGAGTCCAGTTCTCTGAGCAAGGAGTAGGTCTTGTCTATTCCATATTGGGTTTATGGAACGGTATCTGAGCTAATTTGAAACTCTTGTTTTATGTATCACCCCACCTCACCTTTCCCGTTAAGCAGCCATAGTGTGTTTTCTGCATGTGTGACTCTGTTCTGTTTTGTAATTCAGTTCAAGTGTAACGGTTTTTACATTCCCTCTATAAGTGACACCTTATGAGAAGTGTCCTTTTCTGTGTGACTTATTTCACTTAGAATCGTCTTACCTAAATCCACTCATCATGCTGCTACTAGCCTTATGACATTGATTTCATGGCTGAGTGATATTCCATTGTACATAAGGACCACAACTTTTTTATCCATTTTTCGCTTTCCTGGGATATTTAAGGTGGAAGGAAGTGGAGGTCCTTGTCAACAGAGCAGCCCTAAACTTTGGGGTGCTTGTGTCTTGCTGATTTTCAATTTTCCCACTTTATCCCCCCATGCGTGGAAGTGCCCTATGCTCTCTAAGCTGTGTTTTTTAGATGTTTCAGGACACACCGTACACTTCTCCAGAGTGGCTGTTGGCAATTTACATCCCGCCCATCAGTGTAGCAAGGCTCCCATTTCTCCATGGCCTGTCCTGCATTTCTGGTTTTGACAGTTTTTTCAGCATGGCCCTTTTGACCGATGGGAAGCGAGACTTCTTTGTAGCGCTGATTTGCCTTTCCAGGTTGCTTGGTTGGCCAAAAAGGGCGTATGCGTTTTTTCCTGAATATATTCAGGAAAAAACGCATACGCCCTTTTTGGCCAAGGGCATCATTGTCAACGTTTTGCCGCTTTTCATGTGCTTTAAAGGCGATTCGAATCTACCTCCTGAAATCTGTTTCCTGCAATTCTGCCTTGATTTCAAATCCTCTTCTTTGCCTTCCCTCAATATATTTGTGGACGAGAGTTATCATTTATAACTCTGCAGGTTTGTGAATTGCAGTGCCCTGAAGCTCCATTTTACAAGTCGCTTTTTTGGGAGCCGGCCGCAAAAGCGCAGGATGGCTTCAGGCCCTGTTCTGGTTCCGGGGGGCAGGCTGAGCCTGTGGTTAATTCTTCTTCCTGATGGGAAAATAGAGTGACCTGTGCCTGTCCCAACACCAAGAGCTAGTCTCTCATTGGTTCCCCGTCTTCCCGTTCATCCTCAGGACAAATTGCAACCTGTACGGAACAGGAGGTTAAAGGTGCTGATGCTCCAAGTAGGGAGATTGCTAGTAAAGTGGCTGGAATGGCGAACCCGAGCACAAGGAGATGAGAAATGAGGTGCGTTTTAGAAACCTTTCCCCATCACACGGTGTACCATCGTCTGGGTTTCTCATGCACGTTTTCGATGTAGGAAGATGCCCTTGAACCTGGAGATTTGGGACCCATGCGATGGGTAGCACGCAGTATTACTTTAAAGGGTCTGCGTTTGCTCACCCAACCTCACCAAACCTCTCAGCCCCAAGAGTGTCCACCCTTATGTCTCATCCAGCTGTGGGTCTAGACATGGTCAATCCAGGTTGCATCACAGCCCCTGAACGAATTGTGTTAGAATTTCTCTCTCTTTCCCTGTCTTTGTTTCATGGGTTTTTAAAAGTAATTTATTTTTATAATGGGGTTTAGCTGCTTTTCACGGCTGTGTTTAGGCCGCTTTACACCCACTTGACACACTAACAGAGAGATATCAATACATAGGTTTTAAGATTATTACTAGTCAGATATATTCTTGTGCGGTGAATCGGGCGTGTTGAGTCCAGTTCTCTGAGCAAGGAGTAGGTCTTGTCTATTCCATATTGGGTTTATGGAACGGTATCTGAGCTAATTTGAAACTCTTGTTTTATGTATCACCCCACCTCACCTTTCCCGTTAAGCAGCCATAGTGTGTTTTCTGCATGTGTGACTCTGTTCTGTTTTGTAATTCAGTTCAAGTGTAACGGTTTTTACATTCCCTCTATAAGTGACACCTTATGAGAAGTGTCCTTTTCTGTGTGACTTATTTCACTTAGAATCGTCTTACCTAAATCCACTCATCATGCTGCTACTAGCCTTATGACATTGATTTCATGGCTGAGTGATATTCCATTGTACATAAGGACCACAACTTTTTTATCCATTTTTCGCTCTCCTGGGATATTTAAGGTGGAAGGACGTGGAGGTCCTTGTCAACAGAGCAGCCCTAAACTTTGGGGTGCTTGTGTCTTGCTGATTTTCAATTTTCCCACTTTATCCCCCCATGCGTGGAAGTGCCCTATGCTCTCTAAGCTGTGTTTTTTAGATGTTTCAGGACACACCGTACACTTCTCCAGAGTGGCTGTTGGCAATTTACATCCCGCCCATCAGTGTAGCAAGGCTCCCATTTCTCCATGGCCTGTCCTGCATTTCTGGTTTTGACAGTTTTTTCAGCATGGCCCTTTTGACCGATGGGAAGCGAGACTTCTTTGTAGCGCTGATTTGCCTTTCCAGGTTGCTTGGTTGGCCAAAAAGGGCGTATGCGTTTTTTCCTGAATATATTCAGGAAAAAACGCATACGCCCTTTTTGGCCAAGGGCATCATTGTCAACGTTTTGCCGCTTTTCATGTGCTTTAAAGGCGATTCGAATCTACCTCCTGAAATCTGTTTCCTGCAATTCTGCCTTGATTTCAAATCCTCTTCTTTGCCTTCCCTCAATATATTTGTGGACGAGAGTTATGATTTATAACTCTGCATGTTTGTGAATTGCAGTGCCCTGAAGCTCCATTTTACAAGTCGGTTTTTTGGGAGCTGGCCGCAAAAGCGCAGGATGGCTTCAGGCCCTGTTCTGGTTCAGGGGGGCAGGCTGAGCCTGTGGTTAATTCTTCTTCCTGATGGGAAAATAGAGTGACCTGTGCCTGTCCCAACACCAAGAGCTAGTCTCTCATTGGTTCCCCGTCTTCCCGTTCATCCTCAGGACAAATTGCAACCTGTACGGAACAGGAGGTTAAAGGTGCTGATGCTCCAAGTAGGGAGATTGCTAGTAAAGTGGCTGGAATGGCGAACCCGAGCACAAGGAGATGAGAAATGAGGTGCGTTTTAGAAACCTTTCCCCATCACACGGTGTACCATCGTCTGGGTTTCTCATGCATGTTTTCGATGTAGGAAGATGCCCTTGAACCTGGAGATTTGGGATCCATGCGATGGGTAGCACGCAGTATTACTTTAAAGGGTCTGCGTTTGCTCACCCAACCTCACCAAACCTCTCAGCCCCAAGAGTGTCCACCCTTATGTCTCATCCAGCTGTGGGTCTAGATATGGTCAATCCAGGTTGCATCACAGCCCCTGAACGAATTGTGTAAGAATTTCTCTCTCTTTCCCTGTCTTTGTTTCATGGGTTTTTAAAATAATTTATTTTTATAATGGGGTTTAGCTGCTTTTCACGGCTGTGTTTAGGCCGCTTTACACCCACTTGACACACTAACAGAGAGATATCAATATATAGGTTTTAAGATTATTACTAGTCAGATATATTCTTGTGCGGTGAATCGGGCGTGTTGAGTCCAGTTCTCTGAGCAAGGAGTAGGTCTTGTCTATTCCATATTGGGTTTATGGAACGGTATCTGAGCTAATTTGAAACTCTTGTTTTATGTATCACCCCACCTCACCTTTCCCGTTAAGCAGCCATAGTGTGTTTTCTGCATGTGTGACTCTGTTCTGTTTTGTAATTCAGTTCAAGTGTAACGGTTTTTACATTCCCTCTATAAGTGACACCTTATGAGAAGTGTCCTTTTCTGTGTGACTTATTTCACTTAGAATCGTCTTACCTAAATCCACTCATCATGCTGCTACTAGCCTTATGACATTGATTTCATGGCTGAGTGATATTCCATTGTACATAAGGACCACAACTTTTTTATCCATTTTTCGCTTTCCTGGGATATTTAAGGTGGAAGGAAGTGGAGGTCCTTGTCAACAGAGCAGCCCTAAACTTTGGGGTGCTTGTGTCTTGCTGATTTTCAATTTTCCCACTTTATCCCCCCATGCGTGGAAGTGCCCTATGCTCTCTAAGCTGTGTTTTTTAGATGTTTCAGGACACACCGTACACTTCTCCAGAGTGGCTGTTGGCAATTTACATCCCGCCCATCAGTGTAGCAAGGCTCCCATTTCTCCATGGCCTGTCCTGCATTTCTGGTTTTGACAGTTTTTTCAGCATGGCCCTTTTGACCGATGGGAAGCGAGACTTCTTTGTAGCGCTGATTTGCCTTTCCAGGTTGCTTGGTTGGCCAAAAAGGGCGTATGCGTTTTTTCCTGAATATATTCAGGAAAAAACGCATACGCCCTTTTTGGCCAAGGGCATCATTGTCAACGTTTTGCCGCTTTTCATGTGCTTTAAAGGCGATTCGAATCTACCTCCTGAAATCTGTTTCCTGCAATTCTGCCTTGATTTCAAATCCTCTTCTTTGCCTTCCCTCAATATATTTGTGGACGAGAGTTATCATTTATAACTCTGCAGGTTTGTGAATTGCAGTGCCCTGAAGCTCCATTTTACAAGTCGCTTTTTTGGGAGCCGGCCGCAAAAGCGCAGGATGGCTTCAGGCCCTGTTCTGGTTCCGGGGGGCAGGCTGAGCCTGTGGTTAATTCTTCTTCCTGATGGGAAAATAGAGTGACCTGTGCCTGTCCCAACACCAAGAGCTAGTCTCTCATTGGTTCCCCGTCTTCCCGTTCATCCTCAGGACAAATTGCAACCTGTACGGAACAGGAGGTTAAAGGTGCTGATGCTCCAAGTAGGGAGATTGCTAGTAAAGTGGCTGGAATGGCGAACCCGAGCACAAGGAGATGAGAAATGAGGTGCGTTTTAGAAACCTTTCCCCATCACACGGTGTACCATCGTCTGGGTTTCTCATGCACGTTTTCGATGTAGGAAGATGCCCTTGAACCTGGAGATTTGGGACCCATGCGATGGGTAGCACGCAGTATTACTTTAAAGGGTCTGCGTTTGCTCACCCAACCTCACCAAACCTCTCAGCCCCAAGAGTGTCCACCCTTATGTCTCATCCAGCTGTGGGTCTAGACATGGTCAATCCAGGTTGCATCACAGCCCCTGAACGAATTGTGTTAGAATTTCTCTCTCTTTCCCTGTCTTTGTTTCATGGGTTTTTAAAAGTAATTTATTTTTATAATGGGGTTTAGCTGCTTTTCACGGCTGTGTTTATGCCGCTTTACACCCACTTGACACACTAACAGAGAGATATCAATACATAGGTTTTAAGATTATTACTAGTCAGATATATTCTTGTGCGGTGAATCGGGCGTGTTGAGTCCAGTTCTCTGAGCAAGGAGTAGGTCTTGTCTATTACATATTGGGTTTATGGAACGGTATCTGAGCTAATTTGAAACTCTTGTTTTATGTATCACCCCACCTCACCTTTCCCGTTAAGCAGCCATAGTGTGTTTTCTGCATGTGTGACTCTGTTCTGTTTTGTAATTCAGTTCAAGTGTAACGGTTTTTACATTCCCTCTATAAGTGACACCTTATGAGAAGTGTCCTTTTCTGTGTGACTTATTTCACTTAGAATCGTCTTACCTAAATCCACTCATCATGCTGCTACTAGCCTTATGACATTGATTTCATGGCTGAGTGATATTCCATTGTACATAAGGACCACAACTTTTTTATCCATTTTTCGCTTTCCTGGGATATTTAAGGTGGAAGGAAGTGGAGGTCCTTGTCAACAGAGCAGCCCTAAACTTTGGGGTGCTTGTGTCTTGCTGATTTTCAATTTTCCCACTTTATCCCCCCATGCGTGGAAGTGCCCTATGCTCTCTAAGCTGTGTTTTTTAGATGTTTCAGGACACACCGTACACTTCTCCAGAGTGGCTGTTGGCAATTTACATCCCGCCCACCAGTGTAGCAAGGCTCCCATTTCTCCATGGCCTGTCCTGCATTTCTGGTTTTGAAAGTTTTTTCAGCATGGCCCTTTTGACCGATGGGAAGCGAGACTTCTTTGTAGCGCTGATTTGCCTTTCCAGGTTGCTTGGTTGGCCAAAAAGGGCGTATGCGTTTTTTCCTGAATATATTCAGGAAAAAACGCATACGCCCTTTTTGGCCAAGGGCATCATTGTCAACGTTTTGCCGCTTTTCATGTGCTTTAAAGGCGATTCGAATCTACCTCCTGAAATCTGTTTCCTGCAATTCTGCCTTGATTTCAAATCCTCTTCTTTGCCTTCCCTCAATATATTTGTGGACGAGAGTTATCATTTATAACTCTGCAGGTTTGTGAATTGCAGTGCCCTGAAGCTCCATTTTACAAGTCGCTTTTTTGGGAGCCGGCCGCAAAAGCGCAGGATGGCTTCAGGCCCTGTTCTGGTTCCGGGGGGCAGGCTGAGCCTGTGGTTAATTCTTCTTCCTGATGGGAAAATAGAGTGACCTGTGCCTCTCCCAACACCAAGAGCTAGTCTCTCATTGGTTCCCCGTCTTCCCGTTCATCCTCAGGACAAATTGCAACCTGTACGGAACAGGAGGTTAAAGGTGCTGATGCTCCAAGTAGGGAGATTGCTAGTAAAGTGGCTGGAATGGCGAACCCGAGCACAAGGAGATGAGAAATGAGGTGCGTTTTAGAAACCTTTCCCCATCACACGGTGTACCATCTTCTGGGTTTCTCATGCACGTTTTCGATGTAGGAAGATGCCCTTGAACCTGGAGATTTGGGACCCATGCGATGGGTAGCACGCAGTATTACTTTAAAGGGTCTGCGTTTGCTCACCCAACCTCACCAAACCTCTCAGCCCCAAGAGTGTCCACCCTTATGTCTCATCCAGCTGTGGGTCTAGATATGGTCAATCCAGGTTGCATCACAGCCCCCGAACGAATTGTGTAAGAATTTCTCTCTCTTTCCCTGTCTTTGTTTCATGGGTTTTTAAAAGTAATTTATTTTTATAATGGGGTTTAGCTGCTTTTCACGGCTGTGTTTAGGCCGCTTTACACCCACTTGACACACTAACAGAGAGATATCAATACATAGGTTTTAAGATTATTACTAGTCAGATATATTCTTGTGCGGTGAATCGGGCGTGTTGAGTCCAGTTCTCTGAGCAAGGAGTAGGTCTTGTCTATTCCATATTGGGTTTATGGAACGGTATCTGAGCTAATTTGAAACTCTTGTTTTATGTATCACCCCACCTCACCTTTCCCGTTAAGCAGCCATAGTGTGTTTTCTGCATGTGTGACTCTGTTCTGTTTTGTAATTCAGTTCAAGTGTAACGGTTTTTACATTCCCTCTATAAGTGACACCTTATGAGAAGTGTCCTTTTCTGTGTGACTTATTTCACTTAGAATCGTCTTACCTAAATCCACTCATCATGCTGCTACTAGCCTTATGACATTGATTTCATGGCTGAGTGATATTCCATTGTACATAAGGACCACAACTTTTTTATCCATTTTTCGCTCTCCTGGGATATTTAAGGTGGAAGGACGTGGAGGTCCTTGTCAACAGAGCAGCCCTAAACTTTGGGGTGCTTGTGTCTTGCTGATTTTCAATTTTCCCACTTTATCCCCCCATGCGTGGAAGTGCCCTATGCTCTCTAAGCTGTGTTTTTTAGATGTTTCAGGACACACCGTACACTTCTCCAGAGTGGCTGTTGGCAATTTACATCCCGCCCATCAGTGTAGCAAGGCTCCCATTTCTCCATGGCCTGTCCTGCATTTCTGGTTTTGACAGTTTTTTCAGCATGGCCCTTTTGACCGATGGGAAGCGAGACTTCTTTGTAGCGCTGATTTGCCTTTCCAGGTTGCTTGGTTGGCCAAAAAGGGCGTATGCGTTTTTTCCTGAATATATTCAGGAAAAAACGCATACGCCCTTTTTGGCCAAGGGCATCATTGTCAACGTTTTGCCGCTTTTCATGTGCTTTAAAGGCGATTCG
The DNA here is from genome assembly GCF_965194825.1 of Balaenoptera physalus. Taxonomy (NCBI): domain Eukaryota; kingdom Metazoa; phylum Chordata; class Mammalia; order Artiodactyla; family Balaenopteridae; genus Balaenoptera; species Balaenoptera physalus. The sequence continues at coordinate 20,098 of NW_028125175.1, forward strand.
AATCTACCTCCTGAAATCTGTTTCCTGCAATTCTGCCTTGATTTCAAATCCTCTTCTTTGCCTTCCCTCAATATATTTGTGGACGAGAGTTATGATTTATAACTCTGCATGTTTGTGAATTGCAGTGCCCTGAAGCTCCATTTTACAAGTCGGTTTTTTGGGAGCTGGCCGCAAAAGCGCAGGATGGCTTCAGGCCCTGTTCTGGTTCAGGGGGGCAGGCTGAGCCTGTGGTTAATTCTTCTTCCTGATGGGAAAATAGAGTGACCTGTGCCTGTCCCAACACCAAGAGCTAGTCTCTCATTGGTTCCCCGTCTTCCCGTTCATCCTCAGGACAAATTGCAACCTGTACGGAACAGGAGGTTAAAGGTGCTGATGCTCCAAGTAGGGAGATTGCTAGTAAAGTGGCTGGAATGGCGAACCCGAGCACAAGGAGATGAGAAATGAGGTGCGTTTTAGAAACCTTTCCCCATCACACGGTGTACCATCGTCTGGGTTTCTCATGCATGTTTTCGATGTAGGAAGATGCCCTTGAACCTGGAGATTTGGGATCCATGCGATGGGTAGCACGCAGTATTACTTTAAAGGGTCTGCGTTTGCTCACCCAACCTCACCAGACCTCTCAGCCCCAAGAGTGTCCACCCTTATGTCTCATCCAGCTGTGGGTCTAGATATGGTCAATCCAGGTTGCATCACAGCCCCTGAACGAATTGTGTAAGAATTTCTCTCTCTTTCCCTGTCTTTGTTTCATGGGTTTTTAAAATAATTTATTTTTATAATGGGGTTTAGCTGCTTTTCACGGCTGTGTTTAGGCCGCTTTACACCCACTTGACACACTAACAGAGAGATATCAATATATAGGTTTTAAGATTATTACTAGTCAGATATATTCTTGTGCGGTGAATCGGGCGTGTTGAGTCCAGTTCTCTGAGCAAGGAGTAGGTCTTGTCTATTCCATATTGGGTTTATGGAACGGTATCTGAGCTAATTTGAAACTCTTGTTTTATGTATCACCCCACCTCACCTTTCCCGTTAAGCAGCCATAGTGTGTTTTCTGCATGTGTGACTCTGTTCTGTTTTGTAATTCAGTTCAAGTGTAACGGTTTTTACATTCCCTCTATAAGTGACACCTTATGAGAAGTGTCCTTTTCTGTGTGACTTATTTCACTTAGAATCGTCTTACCTAAATCCACTCATCATGCTGCTACTAGCCTTATGACATTGATTTCATGGCTGAGTGATATTCCATTGTACATAAGGACCACAACTTTTTTATCCATTTTTCGCTTTCCTGGGATATTTAAGGTGGAAGGAAGTGGAGGTCCTTGTCAACAGAGCAGCCCTAAACTTTGGGGTGCTTGTGTCTTGCTGATTTTCAATTTTCCCACTTTATCCCCCCATGCGTGGAAGTGCCCTATGCTCTCTAAGCTGTGTTTTTTAGATGTTTCAGGACACACCGTACACTTCTCCAGAGTGGCTGTTGGCAATTTACATCCCGCCCATCAGTGTAGCAAGGCTCCCATTTCTCCATGGCCTGTCCTGCATTTCTGGTTTTGACAGTTTTTTCAGCATGGCCCTTTTGACCGATGGGAAGCGAGACTTCTTTGTAGCGCTGATTTGCCTTTCCAGGTTGCTTGGTTGGCCAAAAAGGGCGTATGCGTTTTTTCCTGAATATATTCAGGAAAAAACGCATACGCCCTTTTTGGCCAAGGGCATCATTGTCAACGTTTTGCCGCTTTTCATGTGCTTTAAAGGCGATTCGAATCTACCTCCTGAAATCTGTTTCCTGCAATTCTGCCTTGATTTCAAATCCTCTTCTTTGCCTTCCCTCAATATATTTGTGGACGAGAGTTATCATTTATAACTCTGCAGGTTTGTGAATTGCAGTGCCCTGAAGCTCCATTTTACAAGTCGCTTTTTTGGGAGCCGGCCGCAAAAGCGCAGGATGGCTTCAGGCCCTGTTCTGGTTCCGGGGGGCAGGCTGAGCCTGTGGTTAATTCTTCTTCCTGATGGGAAAATAGAGTGACCTGTGCCTGTCCCAACACCAAGAGCTAGTCTCTCATTGGTTCCCCGTCTTCCCGTTCATCCTCAGGACAAATTGCAACCTGTACGGAACAGGAGGTTAAAGGTGCTGATGCTCCAAGTAGGGAGATTGCTAGTAAAGTGGCTGGAATGGCGAACCCGAGCACAAGGAGATGAGAAATGAGGTGCGTTTTAGAAACCTTTCCCCATCACACGGTGTACCATCGTCTGGGTTTCTCATGCACGTTTTCGATGTAGGAAGATGCCCTTGAACCTGGAGATTTGGGACCCATGCGATGGGTAGCACGCAGTATTACTTTAAAGGGTCTGCGTTTGCTCACCCAACCTCACCAAACCTCTCAGCCCCAAGAGTGTCCACCCTTATGTCTCATCCAGCTGTGGGTCTAGACATGGTCAATCCAGGTTGCATCACAGCCCCTGAACGAATTGTGTTAGAATTTCTCTCTCTTTCCCTGTCTTTGTTTCATGGGTTTTTAAAAGTAATTTATTTTTATAATGGGGTTTAGCTGCTTTTCACGGCTGTGTTTATGCCGCTTTACACCCACTTGACACACTAACAGAGAGATATCAATACATAGGTTTTAAGATTATTACTAGTCAGATATATTCTTGTGCGGTGAATCGGGCGTGTTGAGTCCAGTTCTCTGAGCAAGGAGTAGGTCTTGTCTATTCCATATTGGGTTTATGGAACGGTATCTGAGCTAATTTGAAACTCTTGTTTTATGTATCACCCCACCTCACCTTTCCCGTTAAGCAGCCATAGTGTGTTTTCTGCATGTGTGACTCTGTTCTGTTTTGTAATTCAGTTCAAGTGTAACGGTTTTTACATTCCCTCTATAAGTGACACCTTATGAGAAGTGTCCTTTTCTGTGTGACTTATTTCACTTAGAATCGTCTTACCTAAATCCACTCATCATGCTGCTACTAGCCTTATGACATTGATTTCATGGCTGAGTGATATTCCATTGTACATAAGGACCACAACTTTTTTATCCATTTTTCGCTCTCCTGGGATATTTAAGGTGGAAGGACGTGGAGGTCCTTGTCAACAGAGCAGCCCTAAACTTTGGGGTGCTTGTGTCTTGCTGATTTTCAATTTTCCCACTTTATCCCCCCATGCGTGGAAGTGCCCTATGCTCTCTAAGCTGTGTTTTTTAGATGTTTCAGGACACACCGTACACTTCTCCAGAGTGGCTGTTGGCAATTTACATCCCGCCCATCAGTGTAGCAAGGCTCCCATTTCTCCATGGCCTGTCCTGCATTTCTGGTTTTGACAGTTTTTTCAGCATGGCCCTTTTGACCGATGGGAAGCGAGACTTCTTTGTAGCGCTGATTTGCCTTTCCAGGTTGCTTGGTTGGCCAAAAAGGGCGTATGCGTTTTTTCCTGAATATATTCAGGAAAAAACGCATACGCCCTTTTTGGCCAAGGGCATCATTGTCAACGTTTTGCCGCTTTTCATGTGCTTTAAAGGCGATTCGAATCTACCTCCTGAAATCTGTTTCCTGCAATTCTGCCTTGATTTCAAATCCTCTTCTTTGACTTCCCTCAATATATTTGTGGACGAGAGTTATGATTTATAACTCTGCATGTTTGTGAATTGCAGTGCCCTGAAGCTCCATTTTACAAGTCGGTTTTTTGGGAGCTGGCCGCAAAAGCGCAGGATGGCTTCAGGCCCTGTTCTGGTTCAGGGGGGCAGGCTGAGCCTGTGGTTAATTCTTCTTCCTGATGGGAAAATAGAGTGACCTGTGCCTGTCCCAACACCAAGAGCTAGTCTCTCATTGGTTCCCCGTCTTCCCGTTCATCCTCAGGACAAATTGCAACCTGTACGGAACAGGAGGTTAAAGGTGCTGATGCTCCAAGTAGGGAGATTGCTAGTAAAGTGGCTGGAATGGCGAACCCGAGCACAAGGAGATGAGAAATGAGGTGCGTTTTAGAAACCTTTCCCCATCACACGGTGTACCATCGTCTGGGTTTCTCATGCACGTTTTCGATGTAGGAAGATGCCCTTGAACCTGGAGATTTGGGACCCATGCGATGGGTAGCACGCAGTATTACTTTAAAGGGTCTGCGTTTGCTCACCCAACCTCACCAAACCTCTCAGCCCCAAGAGTGTCCACCCTTATGTCTCATCCAGCTGTGGGTCTAGACATGGTCAATCCAGGTTGCATCACAGCCCCTGAACGAATTGTGTTAGAATTTCTCTCTCTTTCCCTGTCTTTGTTTCATGGGTTTTTAAAAGTAATTTATTTTTATAATGGGGTTTAGCTGCTTTTCACGGCTGTGTTTATGCCGCTTTACACCCACTTGACACACTAACAGAGAGATATCAATACATAGGTTTTAAGATTATTACTAGTCAGATATATTCTTGTGCGGTGAATCGGGCGTGTTGAGTCCAGTTCTCTGAGCAAGGAGTAGGTCTTGTCTATTCCATATTGGGTTTATGGAACGGTATCTGAGCTAATTTGAAACTCTTGTTTTATGTATCACCCCACCTCACCTTTCCCGTTAAGCAGCCATAGTGTGTTTTCTGCATGTGTGACTCTGTTCTGTTTTGTAATTCAGTTCAAGTGTAACGGTTTTTACATTCCCTCTATAAGTGACACCTTATGAGAAGTGTCCTTTTCTGTGTGACTTATTTCACTTAGAATCGTCTTACCTAAATCCACTCATCATGCTGCTACTAGCCTTATGACATTGATTTCATGGCTGAGTGATATTCCATTGTACATAAGGACCACAACTTTTTTATCCATTTTTCGCTCTCCTGGGATATTTAAGGTGGAAGGACGTGGAGGTCCTTGTCAACAGAGCAGCCCTAAACTTTGGGGTGCTTGTGTCTTGCTGATTTTCAATTTTCCCACTTTATCCCCCCATGCGTGGAAGTGCCCTATGCTCTCTAAGCTGTGTTTTTTAGATGTTTCAGGACACACCGTACACTTCTCCAGAGTGGCTGTTGGCAATTTACATCCCGCCCATCAGTGTAGCAAGGCTCCCATTTCTCCATGGCCTGTCCTGCATTTCTGGTTTTGACAGTTTTTTCAGCATGGCCCTTTTGACTGATGGGAAGCGAGACTTCTTTGTAGCGCTGATTTGCCTTTCCAGGTTGCTTGGTTGGCCAAAAAGGGCGTATGCGTTTTTTCCTGAATATATTCAGGAAAAAACGCATACGCCCTTTTTGGCCAAGGGCATCATTGTCAACGTTTTGCCGCTTTTCATGTGCTTTAAAGGCGATTCGAATCTACCTCCTGAAATCTGTTTCCTGCAATTCTGCCTTGATTTCAAATCCTCTTCTTTGCCTTCCCTCAATATATTTGTGGACGAGAGTTATCATTTATAACTCTGCAGGTTTGTGAATTGCAGTGCCCTGAAGCTCCATTTTACAAGTCGCTTTTTTGGGAGCCGGCCGCAAAAGCGCAGGATGGCTTCAGGCCCTGTTCTGGTTCCGGGGGGCAGGCTGAGCCTGTGGTTAATTCTTCTTCCTGATGGGAAAATAGAGTGACCTGTGCCTCTCCCAACACCAAGAGCTAGTCTCTCATTGGTTCCCCGTCTTCCCGTTCATCCTCAGGACAAATTGCAACCTGTACGGAACAGGAGGTTAAAGGTGCTGATGCTCCAAGTAGGGAGATTGCTAGTAAAGTGGCTGGAATGGCGAACCCGAGCACAAGGAGATGAGAAATGAGGTGCGTTTTAGAAACCTTTCCCCATCACACGGTGTACCATCTTCTGGGTTTCTCATGCACGTTTTCGATGTAGGAAGATGCCCTTGAACCTGGAGATTTGGGACCCATGCGATGGGTAGCACGCAGTATTACTTTAAAGGGTCTGCGTTTGCTCACCCAACCTCACCAAACCTCTCAGCCCCAAGAGTGTCCACCCTTATGTCTCATCCAGCTGTGGGTCTAGATATGGTCAATCCAGGTTGCATCACAGCCCCTGAACGAATTGTGTAAGAATTTCTCTCTCTTTCCCTGTCTTTGTTTCATGGGTTTTTAAAAGTAATTTATTTTTATAATGGGGTTTAGCTGCTTTTCACGGCTGTGTTTAGGCCGCTTTACACCCACTTGACACACTAACAGAGAGATATCAATACATAGGTTTTAAGATTATTACTAGTCAGATATATTCTTGTGCGGTGAATCGGGCGTGTTGAGTCCAGTTCTCTGAGCAAGGAGTAGGTCTTGTCTATTCCATATTGGGTTTATGGAACGGTATCTGAGCTAATTTGAAACTCTTGTTTTATGTATCACCCCACCTCACCTTTCCCGTTAAGCAGCCATAGTGTGTTTTCTGCATGTGTGACTCTGTTCTGTATTGTAAGTCAGTTCAAGTGTAACGGTTTTTACATTCCCTCTATAAGTGACACCTTATGACAAGTGTCCTTTTCTGTGTGACTTATTTCACTTAGAATCGTCTTACCTAAATCCACTCATCATGCTGCTACTAGCCTTATGACATTGATTTCATGGCTGAGTGATATTCCATTGTACATAAGGACCACAACTTTTTTATCCATTTTTCGCTTTCCTGGGATATTTAAGGTGGAAGGAAGTGGAGGTCCTTGTCAACAGAGCAGCCCTAAACTTTGGGGTGCTTGTGTCTTGCTGATTTTCAATTTTCCCACTTTATCCCCCCATGCGTGGAAGTGCCCTATGCTCTCTAAGCTGTGTTTTTTAGATGTTTCAGGACACACCGTACACTTCTCCAGAGTGGCTGTTGGCAATTTACATCCCGCCCATCAGTGTAGCAAGGCTCCCATTTCTCCATGGCCTGTCCTGCATTTCTGGTTTTGACAGTTTTTTCAGCATGGCCCTTTTGACCGATGGGAAGCGAGACTTCTTTGTAGCGCTGATTTGCCTTTCCAGGTTGCTTGGTTGGCCAAAAAGGGCGTATGCGTTTTTTCCTGAATATATTCAGGAAAAAACGCATACGCCCTTTTTGGCCAAGGGCATCATTGTCAACGTTTTGCCGCTTTTCATGTGCTTTAAAGGCGATTCGAATCTACCTCCTGAAATCTGTTTCCTGCAATTCTGCCTTGATTTCAAATCCTCTTCTTTGCCTTCCCTCAATATATTTGTGGACGAGAGTTATCATTTATAACTCTGCAGGTTTGTGAATTGCAGTTCCCTGAAGCTCCATTTTACAAGTCGCTTTTTTGGGAGCCGGCCGCAAAAGCGCAGGATGGCTTCAGGCCCTCTTCTGGTTCCGGGGGGCAGGCTGAGCCTGTGGTTAATTCTTCTTCCTGATGGGAAAATAGAGTGACCTGTGCCTCTCCCAACACCAAGAGCTAGTCTCTCATTGGTTCCCCGTCTTCCCGTTCATCCTCAGGACAAATTGCAACCTGTACGGAACAGGAGGTTAAAGGTGCTGATGCTCCAAGTAGGGAGATTGCTAGTAAAGTGGCTGGAATGGCGAACCCGAGCACAAGGAGATGAGAAATGAGGTGCGTTTTAGAAACCTTTCCCCATCACACGGTGTACCATCTTCTGGGTTTCTCATGCACGTTTTCGATGTAGGAAGATGCCCTTGAACCTGGGGATTTGGGACCCATGCGATGGGTAGCACGCAGTATTACTTTAAAGGGTCTGCGTTTGCTCACCCAACCTCACCAAACCTCTCAGCCCCAAGAGTGTCCACCCTTATGTCTCATCCAGCTGTGTGTCTAGATATGGTCAATCCAGGTTGCATCACAGCCCCTGAACGAATTGTGTAAGAATTTCTCTCTCTTTCCCTGTCTTTGTTTCATGGGTTTTTAAAAGTAATTTATTTTTATAATGGGGTTTAGCTGCTTTTCACGGCTGTGTTTAGGCCGCTTTACACCCACTTGACACACTAACAGAGAGATATCAATACATAGGTTTTAAGATTATTACTAGTCAGATATATTCTTGTGCGGTGAATCGGGCGTGTTGAGTCCAGTTCTCTGAGCAAGGAGTAGGTCTTGTCTATTCCATATTGGGTTTATGGAACGGTATCTGAGCTAATTTGAAACTCTTGTTTTATGTATCACCCCACCTCACCTTTCCCGTTAAGCAGCCATAGTGTGTTTTCTGCATGTGTGACTCTGTTCTGTATTGTAAGTCAGTTCAAGTGTAACGGTTTTTACATTCCCTCTATAAGTGACACCTTATGAGAAGTGTCCTTTTCTGTGTGACTTATTTCACTTAGAATCGTCTTACCTAAATCCACTCATCATGCTGCTACTAGCCTTATGACATTGATTTCATGGCTGAGTGATATTCCATTGTACATAAGGACCACAACTTTTTTATCCATTTTTCGCTTTCCTGGGATATTTAAGGTGGAAGGAAGTGGAGGTCCTTGTCAACAGAGCAGCCCTAAACTTTGGGGTGCTTGTGTCTTGCTGATTTTCAATTTTCCCACTTTATCCCCCCATGCGTGGAAGTGCCCTATGCTCTCTAAGCTGTGTTTTTTAGATGTTTCAGGACACACCGTACACTTCTCCAGAGTGGCTGTTGGCAATTTACATCCCGCCCATCAGTGTAGCAAGGCTCCCATTTCTCCATGGCCTGTCCTGCATTTGTGGTTTTGACAGTTTTTTCAGCATGGCCCTTTTGACCGATGGGAAGCGAGACTTCTTTGTAGCGCTGATTTGCCTTTCCAGGTTGCTTGGTTGGCCAAAAAGGGCGTATGCGTTTTTTCCTGAATATATTCAGGAAAAAACGCATACGCCCTTTTTGGCCAAGGGCATCATTGTCAACGTTTTGCCGCTTTTCATGTGCTTTAAAGGCGATTCGAATCTACCTCCTGAAATCTGTTTCCTGCAATTCTGCCTTGATTTCAAATCCTCTTCTTTGCCTTCCCTCAATATATTTGTGGACGAGAGTTATCATTTATAACTCTGCAGGTTTGTGAATTGCAGTGCCCTGAAGCTCCATTTTACAAGTCGCTTTTTTGGGAGCCGGCCGCAAAAGCGCAGGATGGCTTCAGGCCCTGTTCTGGTTCAGGGGGGCAGGCTGAGCCTGTGGTTAATTCTTCTTCCTGATGGGAAAATAGAGTGACCTGTGCCTGTCCCAACACCAAGAGCTAGTCTCTCATTGGTTCCCCGTCTTCCCGTTCATCCTCAGGACAAATTGCAACCTGTACGGAACAGGAGGTTAAAGGTGCTGATGCTCCAAGTAGGGAGATTGCTAGTAAAGTGGCTGGAATGGCGAACCCGAGCACAAGGAGATGAGAAATGAGGTGCGTTTTAGAAACCTTTCCCCATCACACGGTGTACCATCGTCTGGGTTTCTCATGCACGTTTTCGATGTAGGAAGATGCCCTTGAACCTGGAGATTTGGGACCCATGCGATGGGTAGCACGCAGTATTACTTTAAAGGGTCTGCGTTTGCTCACCCAACCTCACCAAACCTCTCAGCCCCAAGAGTGTCCACCCTTATGTCTCATCCAGCTGTGGGTCTAGACATGGTCAATCCAGGTTGCATCACAGCCCCTGAACGAATTGTGTTAGAATTTCTCTCTCTTTCCCTGTCTTTGTTTCATGGGTTTTTAAAAGTAATTTATTTTTATAATGGGGTTTAGCTGCTTTTCACGGCTGTGTTTATGCCGCTTTACACCCACTTGACACACTAACAGAGAGATATCAATACATAGGTTTTAAGATTATTACTAGTCAGATATATTCTTGTGCGGTGAATCGGGCGTGTTGAGTCCAGTTCTCTGAGCAAGGAGTAGGTCTTGTCTATTACATATTGGGTTTATGGAACGGTATCTGAGCTAATTTGAAACTCTTGTTTTATGTATCACCCCACCTCACCTTTCCCGTTAAGCAGCCATAGTGTGTTTTCTGCATGTGTGACTCTGTTCTGTTTTGTAATTCAGTTCAAGTGTAACGGTTTTTACATTCCCTCTATAAGTGACACCTTATGAGAAGTGTCCTTTTCTGTGTGACTTATTTCACTTAGAATCGTCTTACCTAAATCCACTCATCATGCTGCTACTAGCCTTATGACATTGATTTCATGGCTGAGTGATATTCCATTGTACATAAGGACCACAACTTTTTTATCCATTTTTCGCTTTCCTGGGATATTTAAGGTGGAAGGAAGTGGAGGTCCTTGTCAACAGAGCAGCCCTAAACTTTGGGGTGCTTGTGTCTTGCTGATTTTCAATTTTCCCACTTTATCCCCCCATGCGTGGAAGTGCCCTATGCTCTCTAAGCTGTGTTTTTTAGATGTTTCAGGACACACCGTACACTTCTCCAGAGTGGCTGTTGGCAATTTACATCCCGCCCATCAGTGTAGCAAGGCTCCCATTTCTCCATGGCCTGTCCTGCATTTCTGGTTTTGACACTTTTTTCAGCATGGCCCTTTTGACCGATGGGAAGCGAGACTTCTTTGTAGCGCTGATTTGCCTTTCCAGGTTGCTTGGTTGGCCAAAAAGGGCGTATGCGTTTTTTCCTGAATATATTCAGGAAAAAACGCATACGCCCTTTTTGGCCAAGGGCATCATTGTCAACGTTTTGCCGCTTTTCATGTGCTTTAAAGGCGATTCGAATCTACCTCCTGAAATCTGTTTCCTGCAATTCTGCCTTGATTTCAAATCCTCTTCTTTGCCTTCCCTCAATATATTTGTGGACGAGAGTTATCATTTATAACTCTGCAGGTTTGTGAATTGCAGTGCCCTGAAGCTCCATTTTACAAGTCGCTTTTTTGGGAGCCGGCCGCAAAAGCGCAGGATGGCTTCAGGCCCTGTTCTGGTTCCGGGGGGCAGGCTGAGCCTGTGGTTAATTCTTCTTCCTGATGGGAAAATAGAGTGACCTGTGCCTGTCCCAACACCAAGAGCTAGTCTCTCATTGGTTCCCCGTCTTCCCGTTCATCCTCAGGACAAATTGCAACCTGTACGGAACAGGAGGTTAAAGGTGCTGATGCTCCAAGTAGGGAGATTGCTAGTAAAGTGGCTGGAATGGCGAACCCGAGCACAAGGAGATGAGAAATGAGGTGCGTTTTAGAAACCTTTCCCCATCACACGGTGTACCATCTTCTGGGTTTCTCATGCACGTTTTCGATGTAGGAAGATGCCCTTGAACCTGGGGATTTGGGACCCATGCGATGGGTAGCACGCAGTATTACTTTAAAGGGTCTGCGTTTGCTCACCCAACCTCACCAAACCTCTCAGCCCCAAGAGTGTCCACCCTTATGTCTCATCCAGCTGTGTGTCTAGATATGGTCAATCCAGGTTGCATCACAGCCCCTGAACGAATTGTGTAAGAATTTCTCTCTCTTTCCCTGTCTTTGTTTCATGGGTTTTTAAAAGTAATTTATTTTTATAATGGGGTTTAGCTGCTTTTCACGGCTGTGTTTAGGCCGCTTTACACCCACTTGACACACTAACAGAGAGATATCAATACATAGGTTTTAAGATTATTACTAGTCAGATATATTCTTGTGCGGTGAATCGGGCGTGTTGAGTCCAGTTCTCTGAGCAAGGAGTAGGTCTTGTCTATTCCATATTGGGTTTATGGAACGGTATCTGAGCTAATTTGAAACTCTTGTTTTATGTATCACCCCACCTCACCTTTCCCGTTAAGCAGCCATAGTGTGTTTTCTGCATGTGTGACTCTGTTCTGTATTGTAAGTCAGTTCAAGTGTAACGGTTTTTACATTCCCTCTATAAGTGACACCTTATGAGAAGTGTCCTTTTCTGTGTGACTTATTTCACTTAGAATCGTCTTACCTAAATCCACTCATCATGCTGCTACTAGCCTTATGACATTGATTTCATGGCTGAGTGATATTCCATTGTACATAAGGACCACAACTTTTTTATCCATTTTTCGCTTTCCTGGGATATTTAAGGTGGAAGGAAGTGGAGGTCCTTGTCAACAGAGCAGCCCTAAACTTTGGGGTGCTTGTGTCTTGCTGATTTTCAATTTTCCCACTTTATCCCCCCATGCGTGGAAGTGCCCTATGCTCTCTAAGCTGTGTTTTTTAGATGTTTCAGGACACACCGTACACTTCTCCAGAGTGGCTGTTGGCAATTTACATCCCGCCCATCAGTGTAGCAAGGCTCCCATTTCTCCATGGCCTGTCCTGCATTTGTGGTTTTGACAGTTTTTTCAGCATGGCCCTTTTGACCGATGGGAAGCGAGACTTCTTTGTAGCGCTGATTTGCCTTTCCAGGTTGCTTGGTTGGCCAAAAAGGGCGTATGCGTTTTTTCCTGAATATATTCAGGAAAAAACGCATACGCCCTTTTTGGCCAAGGGCATCATTGTCAACGTTTTGCCGCTTTTCATGTGCTTTAAAGGCGATTCGAATCTACCTCCTGAAATCTGTTTCCTGCAATTCTGCCTTGATTTCAAATCCTCTTCTTTGCCTTCCCTCAATATATTTGTGGACGAGAGTTATCATTTATAACTCTGCAGGTTTGTGAATTGCAGTGCCCTGAAGCTCCATTTTACAAGTCGCTTTTTTGGGAGCCGGCCGCAAAAGCGCAGGATGGCTTCAGGCCCTGTTCTGGTTCAGGGGGGCAGGCTGAGCCTGTGGTTAATTCTTCTTCCTGATGGGAAAATAGAGTGACCTGTGCCTGTCCCAACACCAAGAGCTAGTCTCTCATTGGTTCCCCGTCTTCCCGTTCATCCTCAGGACAAATTGCAACCTGTACGGAACAGGAGGTTAAAGGTGCTGATGCTCCAAGTAGGGAGATTGCTAGTAAAGTGGCTGGAATGGCGAACCCGAGCACAAGGAGATGAGAAATGAGGTGCGTTTTAGAAACCTTTCCCCATCACACGGTGTACCATCGTCTGGGTTTCTCATGCACGTTTTCGATGTAGGAAGATGCCCTTGAACCTGGAGATTTGGGACCCATGCGATGGGTAGCACGCAGTATTACTTTAAAGGGTCTGCGTTTGCTCACCCAACCTCACCAAACCTCTCAGCCCCAAGAGTGTCCACCCTTATGTCTCATCCAGCTGTGGGTCTAGACATGGTCAATCCAGGTTGCATCACAGCCCCTGAACGAATTGTGTTAGAATTTCTCTCTCTTTCCCTGTCTTTGTTTCATGGGTTTTTAAAAGTAATTTATTTTTATAATGGGGTTTAGCTGCTTTTCACGGCTGTGTTTATGCCGCTTTACACCCACTTGACACACTAACAGAGAGATATCAATACATAGGTTTTAAGATTATTACTAGTCAGATATATTCTTGTGCGGTGAATCGGGCGTGTTGAGTCCAGTTCTCTGAGCAAGGAGTAGGTCTTGTCTATTACATATTGGGTTTATGGAACGGTATCTGAGCTAATTTGAAACTCTTGTTTTATGTATCACCCCACCTCACCTTTCCCGTTAAGCAGCCATAGTGTGTTTTCTGCATGTGTGACTCTGTTCTGTTTTGTAATTCAGTTCAAGTGTAACGGTTTTTACATTCCCTCTATAAGTGACACCTTATGAGAAGTGTCCTTTTCTGTGTGACTTATTTCACTTAGAATCGTCTTACCTAAATCCACTCATCATGCTGCTACTAGCCTTATGACATTGATTTCATGGCTGAGTGATATTCCATTGTACATAAGGACCACAACTTTTTTATCCATTTTTCGCTTTCCTGGGATATTTAAGGTGGAAGGAAGTGGAGGTCCTTGTCAACAGAGCAGCCCTAAACTTTGGGGTGCTTGTGTCTTGCTGATTTTCAATTTTCCCACTTTATCCCCCCATGCGTGGAAGTGCCCTATGCTCTCTAAGCTGTGTTTTTTAGATGTTTCAGGACACACCGTACACTTCTCCAGAGTGGCTGTTGGCAATTTACATCCCGCCCATCAGTGTAGCAAGGCTCCCATTTCTCCATGGCCTGTCCTGCATTTCTGGTTTTGACACTTTTTTCAGCATGGCCCTTTTGACCGATGGGAAGCGAGACTTCTTTGTAGCGCTGATTTGCCTTTCCAGGTTGCTTGGTTGGCCAAAAAGGGCGTATGCGTTTTTTCCTGAATATATTCAGGAAAAAACGCATACGCCCTTTTTGGCCAAGGGCATCATTGTCAACGTTTTGCCGCTTTTCATGTGCTTTAAAGGCGATTCGAATCTACCTCCTGAAATCTGTTTCCTGCAATTCTGCCTTGATTTCAAATCCTCTTCTTTGCCTTCCCTCAATATATTTGTGGACGAGAGTTATCATTTATAACTCTGCAGGTTTGTGAATTGCAGTGCCCTGAAGCTCCATTTTACAAGTCGCTTTTTTGGGAGCCGGCCGCAAAAGCGCAGGATGGCTTCAGGCCCTGTTCTGGTTCCGGGGGGCAGGCTGAGCCTGTGGTTAATTCTTCTTCCTGATGGGAAAATAGAGTGACCTGTGCCTGTCCCAACACCAAGAGCTAGTCTCTCATTGGTTCCCCGTCTTCCCGTTCATCCTCAGGACAAATTGCAACCTGTACGGAACAGGAGGTTAAAGGTGCTGATGCTCCAAGTAGGGAGATTGCTAGTAAAGTGGCTGGAATGGCGAACCCGAGCACAAGGAGATGAGAAATGAGGTGCGTTTTAGAAACCTTTCCCCATCACACGGTGTACCATCTTCTGGGTTTCTCATGCACGTTTTCGATGTAGGAAGATGCCCTTGAACCTGGAGATTTGGGACCCATGCGATGGGTAGCACGCAGTATTACTTTAAAGGGTCTGCGTTTGCTCACCCAACCTCACCAGACCTCTCAGCCCCACGAGTGTCCACCCTTATGTCTCATCCAGCTGTGGGTCTAGACATGGTCAATCCAGGTTGCATCACAGCCCCTGAACGAATTGTGTAAGAATTTCTCTCTCTTTCCCTGTCTTTGTTTCATGGGTTTTTAAAAGTAATTTATTTTTATAATGGGGTTTAGCTGCTTTTCACGGCTGTGTTTATGCCGCTTTACACCCATTTGACACACTAACAGAGAGATATCAATACATAGGTTTTAAGATTATTACTAGTCAGATATATTCTTGTGCGGTGAATCGGGCGTGTTGAGTCCAGTTCTCTGAGCAAGGAGTAGGTCTTGTCTATTACATATTGGGTTTATGGAACGGTATCTGAGCTAATTTGAAACTCTTGTTTTATGTATCACCCCACCTCACCTTTCCCGTTAAGCAGCCATAGTGTGTTTTCTGCATGTGTGACTCTGTTCTGTTTTGTAATTCAGTTCAAGTGTAACGGTTTTTACATTCCCTCTATAAGTGACACCTTATGAGAAGTGTCCTTTTCTGTGTGACTTATTTCACTTAGAATCGTCTTACCTAAATCCACTCCTCATGCTGCTACTAGCCTTATGACATTGATTTCATGGCTGAGTGATATTCCATTGTACATAAGGACCACAACTTTTTTATCCATTTTTCGCTTTCCTGGGATATTTAAGGTGGAAGGAAGTGGAGGTCCTTGTCAACAGAGCAGCCCTAAACTTTGGGGTGCTTGTGTCTTGCTGATTTTCAATTTTCCCACTTTATCCCCCCATGCGTGGAAGTGCCCTATGCTCTCTAAGCTGTGTTTTTTAGATGTTTCAGGACACACCGTACACTTCTCCAGAGTGGCTGTTGGCAATTTACATCCCGCCCATCAGTGTAGCAAGGCTCCCATTTCTCCATGGCCTGTCCTGCATTTCTGGTTTTGACAGTTTTTTCAGCATGGCCCTTTTGACCGATGGGAAGCGAGACTTCTTTGTAGCGCTGATTTGCCTTTCCAGGTTGCTTGGTTGGCCAAAAAGGGCGTATGCGTTTTTTCCTGAATATATTCAGGAAAAAACGCATACGCCCTTTTTGGCCAAGGGCATCATTGTCAACGTTTTGCCGCTTTTCATGTGCTTTAAAGGCGATTCGAATCTACCTCCTGAAATCTGTTTCCTGCAATTCTGCCTTGATTTCAAATCCTCTTCTTTGCCTTCCCTCAATATATTTGTGGACGAGAGTTATCATTTATAACTCTGCAGGTTTGTGAATTGCAGTGCCCTGAAGCTCCATTTTACAAGTCGCTTTTTTGGGAGCCGGCCGCAAAAGCGCAGGATGGCTTCAGGCCCTGTTCTGGTTCAGGGGGGCAGGCTGAGCCTGTGGTTAATTCTTCTTCCTGATGGGAAAATAGAGTGACCTGTGCCTGTCCCAACACCAAGAGCTAGTCTCTCATTGGTTCCCCGTCTTCCCGTTCATCCTCAGGACAAATTGCAACCTGTACGGAACAGGAGGTTAAAGGTGCTGATGCTCCAAGTAGGGAGATTGCTAGTAAAGTGGCTGGAATGGCGAACCCGAGCACAAGGAGATGAGAAATGAGGTGCGTTTTAGAAACCTTTCCCCATCACACGGTGTACCATCGTCTGGGTTTCTCATGCACGTTTTCGATGTAGGAAGATGCCCTTGAACCTGGAGATTTGGGACCCATGCGATGGGTAGCACGCAGTATTACTTTAAAGGGTCTGCGTTTGCTCACCCAACCTCACCAAACCTCTCAGCCCCAAGAGTGTCCACCCTTATGTCTCATCCAGCTGTGGGTCTAGACATGGTCAATCCAGGTTGCATCACAGCCCCTGAACGAATTGTGTTAGAATTTCTCTCTCTTTCCCTGTCTTTGTTTCATGGGTTTTTAAAAGTAATTTATTTTTATAATGGGGTTTAGCTGCTTTTCACGGCTGTGTTTATGCCGCTTTACACCCACTTGACACACTAACAGAGAGATATCAATACATAGGTTTTAAGATTATTACTAGTCAGATATATTCTTGTGCGGTGAATCGGGCGTGTTGAGTCCAGTTCTCTGAGCAAGGAGTAGGTCTTGTCTATTACATATTGGGTTTATGGAACGGTATCTGAGCTAATTTGAAACTCTTGTTTTATGTATCACCCCACCTCACCTTTCCCGTTAAGCAGCCATAGTGTGTTTTCTGCATGTGTGACTCTGTTCTGTTTTGTAATTCAGTTCAAGTGTAACGGTTTTTACATTCCCTCTATAAGTGACACCTTATGAGAAGTGTCCTTTTCTGTGTGACTTATTTCACTTAGAATCGTCTTACCTAAATCCACTCATCATGCTGCTACTAGCCTTATGACATTGATTTCATGGCTGAGTGATATTCCATTGTACATAAGGACCACAACTTTTTTATCCATTTTTCGCTTTCCTGGGATATTTAAGGTGGAAGGAAGTGGAGGTCCTTGTCAACAGAGCAGCCCTAAACTTTGGGGTGCTTGTGTCTTGCTGATTTTCAATTTTCCCACTTTATCCCCCCATGCGTGGAAGTGCCCTATGCTCTCTAAGCTGTGTTTTTTAGATGTTTCAGGACACACCGTACACTTCTCCAGAGTGGCTGTTGGCAATTTACATCCCGCCCATCAGTGTAGCAAGGCTCCCATTTCTCCATGGCCTGTCCTGCATTTCTGGTTTTGACAGTTTTTTCAGCATGGCCCTTTTGACCGATGGGAAGCGAGACTTCTTTGTAGCGCTGATTTGCCTTTCCAGGTTGCTTGGTTGGCCAAAAAGGGCGTATGCGTTTTTTCCTGAATATATTCAGGAAAAAACGCATACGCCCTTTTTGGCCAAGGGCATCATTGTCAACGTTTTGCCGCTTTTCATGTGCTTTAAAGGCGATTCGAATCTACCTCCTGAAATCTGTTTCCTGCAATTCTGCCTTGATTTCAAATCCTCTTCTTTGCCTTCCCTCAATATATTTGTGGACGAGAGTTATCATTTATAACTCTGCAGGTTTGTGAATTGCAGTGCCCTGAAGCTCCATTTTACAAGTCGCTTTTTTGGGAGCCGGCCGCAAAAGCGCAGGATGGCTTCAGGCCCTGTTCTGGTTCCGGGGGGCAGGCTGAGCCTGTGGTTAATTCTTCTTCCTGATGGGAAAATAGAGTGACCTGTGCCTGTCCCAACACCAAGAGCTAGTCTCTCATTGGTTCCCCGTCTTCCCGTTCATCCTCAGGACAAATTGCAACCTGTACGGAACAGGAGGTTAAAGGTGCTGATGCTCCAAGTAGGGAGATTGCTAGTAAAGTGGCTGGAATGGCGAACCCGAGCACAAGGAGATGAGAAATGAGGTGCGTTTTAGAAACCTTTCCCCATCACACGGTGTACCATCTTCTGGGTTTCTCATGCACGTTTTCGATGTAGGAAGATGCCCTTGAACCTGGAGATTTGGGACCCATGCGATGGGTAGCACGCAGTATTACTTTAAAGGGTCTGCGTTTGCTCACCCAACCTCACCAGACCTCTCAGCCCCACGAGTGTCCACCCTTATGTCTCATCCAGCTGTGGGTCTAGACATGGTCAATCCAGGTTGCATCACAGCCCCTGAACGAATTGTGTAAGAATTTCTCTCTCTTTCCCTGTCTTTGTTTCATGGGTTTTTAAAAGTAATTTATTTTTATAATGGGGTTTAGCTGCTTTTCACGGCTGTGTTTATGCCGCTTTACACCCACTTGACACACTAACAGAGAGATATCAATACATAGGTTTTAAGATTATTACTAGTCAGATATATTCTTGTGCGGTGAATCGGGCGTGTTGAGTCCAGTTCTCTGAGCAAGGAGTAGGTCTTGTCTATTACATATTGGGTTTATGGAACGGTATCTGAGCTAATTTGAAACT
The DNA here is from genome assembly GCF_965194825.1 of Balaenoptera physalus. NCBI lineage: Eukaryota > Metazoa > Chordata > Mammalia > Artiodactyla > Balaenopteridae > Balaenoptera > Balaenoptera physalus. The sequence goes on from NW_028125175.1 coordinate 38,692, forward strand.
CTTGTTTTATGTATCACCCCACCTCACCTTTCCCGTTAAGCAGCCATAGTGTGTTTTCTGCATGTGTGACTCTGTTCTGTTTTGTAATTCAGTTCAAGTGTAACGGTTTTTACATTCCCTCTATAAGTGACACCTTATGAGAAGTGTCCTTTTCTGTGTGACTTATTTCACTTAGAATCGTCTTACCTAAATCCACTCCTCATGCTGCTACTAGCCTTATGACATTGATTTCATGGCTGAGTGATATTCCATTGTACATAAGGACCACAACTTTTTTATCCATTTTTCGCTTTCCTGGGATATTTAAGGTGGAAGGAAGTGGAGGTCCTTGTCAACAGAGCAGCCCTAAACTTTGGGGTGCTTGTGTCTTGCTGATTTTCAATTTTCCCACTTTATCCCCCCATGCGTGGAAGTACCCTATGCTCTCTAAGCTGTGTTTTTTAGATGTTTCAGGACACACCGTACACTTCTCCAGAGTGGCTGTTGGCAATTTACATCCCGCCCATCAGTGTAGCAAGGCTCCCATTTCTCCATGGCCTGTCCTGCATTTCTGGTTTTGACAGTTTTTTCAGCATGGCCCTTTTGACCGATGGGAAGCGAGACTTCTTTGTAGCGCTGATTTGCCTTTCCAGGTTGCTTGGTTGGCCAAAAAGGGCGTATGCGTTTTTTCCTGAATATATTCAGGAAAAAACGCATACGCCCTTTTTGGCCAAGGGCATCATTGTCAACGTTTTGCCGCTTTTCATGTGCTTTAAAGGCGATTCGAATCTACCTCCTGAAATCTGTTTCCTGCAATTCTGCCTTGATTTCAAATCCTCTTCTTTGCCTTCCCTCAATATATTTGTGGACGAGAGTTATCATTTATAACTCTGCAGGTTTGTGAATTGCAGTGCCCTGAAGCTCCATTTTACAAGTCGCTTTTTTGGGAGCCGGCCGCAAAAGCGCAGGATGGCTTCAGGCCCTGTTCTGGTTCAGGGGGGCAGGCTGAGCCTGTGGTTAATTCTTCTTCCTGATGGGAAAATAGAGTGACCTGTGCCTGTCCCAACACCAAGAGCTAGTCTCTCATTGGTTCCCCATCTTCCCGTTCATCCTCAGGACAAATTGCAACCTGTACGGAACAGGAGGTTAAAGGTGCTGATGCTCCAAGTAGGGAGATTGCTAGTAAAGTGGCTGGAATGGCGAACCCGAGCACAAGGAGATGAGAAATGAGGTGCGTTTTAGAAACCTTTCCCCATCACACGGTGTACCATCTTCTGGGTTTCTCATGCACGTTTTCGATGTAGGAAGATGCCCTTGAACCTGGAGATTTGGGACCCATGCGATGGGTAGCACGCAGTATTACTTTAAAGGGTCTGCGTTTGCTCACCCAACCTCACCAGACCTCTCAGCCCCACGAGTGTCCACCCTTATGTCTCATCCAGCTGTGGGTCTAGACATGGTCAATCCAGGTTGCATCACAGCCCCTGAACGAATTGTGTAAGAATTTCTCTCTCTTTCCCTGTCTTTGTTTCATGGGTTTTTAAAAGTAATTTATTTTTATAATGGGGTTTAGCTGCTTTTCACGGCTGTGTTTATGCCGCTTTACACCCACTTGACACACTAACAGAGAGATATCAATACATAGGTTTTAAGATTATTACTAGTCAGATATATTCTTGTGCGGTGAATCGGGCGTGTTGAGTCCAGTTCTCTGAGCAAGGAGTAGGTCTTGTCTATTCCATATTGGGTTTATGGAACGGTATCTGAGCTAATTTGAAACTCTTGTTTTATGTATCACCCCACCTCACCTTTCCCGTTAAGCAGCCATAGTGTGTTTTCTGCATGTGTGACTCTGTTCTGTTTTGTAATTCAGTTCAAGTGTAACGGTTTTTACATTCCCTCTATAAGTGACACCTTATGAGAAGTGTCCTTTTCTGTGTGACTTATTTCACTTAGAATCGTCTTACCTAAATCCACTCATCATGCTGCTACTAGCCTTATGACATTGATTTCATGGCTGAGTGATATTCCATTGTACATAAGGACCACAACTTTTTTATCCATTTTTCGCTTTCCTGGGATATTTAAGGTGGAAGGAAGTGGAGGTCCTTGTCAACAGAGCAGCCCTAAACTTTGGGGTGCTTGAGTCTTGCTGATTTTCAATTTTCCCACTTTATCCCCCCATGCGTGGAAGTACCCTATGCTCTCTAAGCTGTGTTTTTTAGATGTTTCAGGACACACCGTACACTTCTCCAGAGTGGCTGTTGGCAATTTACATCCCGCCCATCAGTGTAGCAAGGCTCCCATTTCTCCATGGCCTGTCCTGCATTTCTGGTTTTGACAGTTTTTTCAGCATGGCCCTTTTGACCGATGGGAAGCGAGACTTCTTTGTAGCGCTGATTTGCCTTTCCAGGTTGCTTGGTTGGCCAAAAAGGGCGTATGCGTTTTTTCCTGAATATATTCAGGAAAAAACGCATACGCCCTTTTTGGCCAAGGGCATCATTGTCAACGTTTTGCCGCTTTTCATGTGCTTTAAAGGCGATTCGAATCTACCTCCTGAAATCTGTTTCCTGCAATTCTGCCTTGATTTCAAATCCTCTTCTTTGCCTTCCCTCAATATATTTGTGGACGAGAGTTATCATTTATAACTCTGCAGGTTTGTGAATTGCAGTGCCCTGAAGCTCCATTTTACAAGTCGCTTTTTTGGGAGCCGGCCGCAAAAGCGCAGGATGGCTTCAGGCCCTGTTCTGGTTCAGGGGGGCAGGCTGAGCCTGTGGTTAATTCTTCTTCCTGATGGGAAAATAGAGTGACCTGTGCCTGTCCCAACACCAAGAGCTAGTCTCTCATTGGTTCCCCGTCTTCCCGTTCATCCTCAGGACAAATTGCAACCTGTACGGAACAGGAGGTTAAAGGTGCTGATGCTCCAAGTAGGGAGATTGCTAGTAAAGTGGCTGGAATGGCGAACCCGAGCACAAGGAGATGAGAAATGAGGTGCGTTTTAGAAACCTTTCCCCATCACACGGTGTACCATCTTCTGGGTTTCTCATGCACGTTTTCGATGTAGGAAGATGCCCTTGAACCTGGAGATTTGGGACCCATGCGATGGGTAGCACGCAGTATTACTTTAAAGGGTCTGCGTTTGCTCACCCAACCTCACCAGACCTCTCAGCCCCACGAGTGTCCACCCTTATGTCTCATCCAGCTGTGGGTCTAGACATGGTCAATCCAGGTTGCATCACAGCCCCTGAACGAATTGTGTAAGAATTTCTCTCTCTTTCCCTGTCTTTGTTTCATGGGTTTTTAAAAGTAATTTATTTTTATAATGGGGTTTAGCTGCTTTTCACGGCTGTGTTTATGCCGCTTTACACCCACTTGACACACTAACAGAGAGATATCAATACATAGGTTTTAAGATTATTACTAGTCAGATATATTCTTGTGCGGTGAATCGGGCGTGTTGAGTCCAGTTCTCTGAGCAAGGAGTAGGTCTTGTCTATTACATATTGGGTTTATGGAACGGTATCTGAGCTAATTTGAAACTCTTGTTTTATGTATCACCCCACCTCACCTTTCCCGTTAAGCAGCCATAGTGTGTTTTCTGCATGTGTGACTCTGTTCTGTTTTGTAATTCAGTTCAAGTGTAACGGTTTTTACATTCCCTCTATAAGTGACACCTTATGAGAAGTGTCCTTTTCTGTGTGACTTATTTCACTTAGAATCGTCTTACCTAAATCCACTCATCATGCTGCTACTAGCCTTATGACATTGATTTCATGGCTGAGTGATATTCCATTGTACATAAGGACCACAACTTTTTTATCCATTTTTCGCTTTCCTGGGATATTTAAGGTGGAAGGAAGTGGAGGTCCTTGTCAACAGAGCAGCCCTAAACTTTGGGGTGCTTGTGTCTTGCTGATTTTCAATTTTCCCACTTTATCCCCCCATGCGTGGAAGTACCCTATGCTCTCTAAGCTGTGTTTTTTAGATGTTTCAGGACACACCGTACACTTCTCCAGAGTGGCTGTTGGCAATTTACATCCCGCCCATCAGTGTAGCAAGGCTCCCATTTCTCCATGGCCTGTCCTGCATTTCTGGTTTTGACACTTTTTTCAGCATGGCCCTTTTGACCGATGGGAAGCGAGACTTCTTTGTAGCGCTGATTTGCCTTTCCAGGTTGCTTGGTTGGCCAAAAAGGGCGTATGCGTTTTTTCCTGAATATATTCAGGAAAAAACGCATACGCCCTTTTTGGCCAAGGGCATCATTGTCAACGTTTTGCCGCTTTTCATGTGCTTTAAAGGCGATTCGAATCTACCTCCTGAAATCTGTTTCCTGCAATTCTGCCTTGATTTCAAATCCTCTTCTTTGCCTTCCCTCAATATATTTGTGGACGAGAGTTATCATTTATAACTCTGCAGGTTTGTGAATTGCAGTGCCCTGAAGCTCCATTTTACAAGTCGCTTTTTTGGGAGCCGGCCGCAAAAGCGCAGGATGGCTTCAGGCCCTGTTCTGGTTCAGGGGGGCAGGCTGAGCCTGTGGTTAATTCTTCTTCCTGATGGGAAAATAGAGTGACCTGTGCCTGTCCCAACACCAAGAGCTAGTCTCTCATTGGTTCCCCATCTTCCCGTTCATCCTCAGGACAAATTGCAACCTGTACGGAACAGGAGGTTAAAGGTGCTGATGCTCCAAGTAGGGAGATTGCTAGTAAAGTGGCTGGAATGGCGAACCCGAGCACAAGGAGATGAGAAATGAGGTGCGTTTTAGAAACCTTTCCCCATCACACGGTGTACCATCTTCTGGGTTTCTCATGCACGTTTTCGATGTAGGAAGATGCCCTTGAACCTGGAGATTTGGGACCCATGCGATGGGTAGCACGCAGTATTACTTTAAAGGGTCTGCGTTTGCTCACCCAACCTCACCAGACCTCTCAGCCCCACGAGTGTCCACCCTTATGTCTCATCCAGCTGTGGGTCTAGACATGGTCAATCCAGGTTGCATCACAGCCCCTGAACGAATTGTGTAAGAATTTCTCTCTCTTTCCCTGTCTTTGTTTCATGGGTTTTTAAAAGTAATTTATTTTTATAATGGGGTTTAGCTGCTTTTCACGGCTGTGTTTATGCCGCTTTACACCCACTTGACACACTAACAGAGAGATATCAATACATAGGTTTTAAGATTATTACTAGTCAGATATATTCTTGTGCGGTGAATCGGGCGTGTTGAGTCCAGTTCTCTGAGCAAGGAGTAGGTCTTGTCTATTCCATATTGGGTTTATGGAACGGTATCTGAGCTAATTTGAAACTCTTGTTTTATGTATCACCCCACCTCACCTTTCCCGTTAAGCAGCCATAGTGTGTTTTCTGCATGTGTGACTCTGTTCTGTTTTGTAATTCAGTTCAAGTGTAACGGTTTTTACATTCCCTCTATAAGTGACACCTTATGAGAAGTGTCCTTTTCTGTGTGACTTATTTCACTTAGAATCGTCTTACCTAAATCCACTCATCATGCTGCTACTAGCCTTATGACATTGATTTCATGGCTGAGTGATATTCCATTGTACATAAGGACCACAACTTTTTTATCCATTTTTCGCTTTCCTGGGATATTTAAGGTGGAAGGAAGTGGAGGTCCTTGTCAACAGAGCAGCCCTAAACTTTGGGGTGCTTGTGTCTTGCTGATTTTCAATTTTCCCACTTTATCCCCCCATGCGTGGAAGTGCCCTATGCTCTCTAAGCTGTGTTTTTTAGATGTTTCAGGACACACCGTACACTTCTCCAGAGTGGCTGTTGGCAATTTACATCCCGCCCATCAGTGTAGCAAGGCTCCCATTTCTCCATGGCCTGTCCTGCATTTCTGGTTTTGACACTTTTTTCAGCATGGCCCTTTTGACCGATGGGAAGCGAGACTTCTTTGTAGCGCTGATTTGCCTTTCCAGGTTGCTTGGTTGGCCAAAAAGGGCGTATGCGTTTTTTCCTGAATATATTCAGGAAAAAACGCATACGCCCTTTTTGGCCAAGGGCATCATTGTCAACGTTTTGCCGCTTTTCATGTGCTTTAAAGGCGATTCGAATCTACCTCCTGAAATCTGTTTCCTGCAATTCTGCCTTGATTTCAAATCCTCTTCTTTGCCTTCCCTCAATATATTTGTGGACGAGAGTTATCATTTATAACTCTGCAGGTTTGTGAATTGCAGTGCCCTGAAGCTCCATTTTACAAGTCGCTTTTTTGGGAGCCGGCCGCAAAAGCGCAGGATGGCTTCAGGCCCTGTTCTGGTTCCGGGGGGCAGGCTGAGCCTGTGGTTAATTCTTCTTCCTGATGGGAAAATAGAGTGACCTGTGCCTCTCCCAACACCAAGAGCTAGTCTCTCATTGGTTCCCCGTCTTCCCGTTCATCCTCAGGACAAATTGCAACCTGTACGGAACAGGAGGTTAAAGGTGCTGATGCTCCAAGTAGGGAGATTGCTAGTAAAGTGGCTGGAATGGCGAACCCGAGCACAAGGAGATGAGAAATGAGGTGCGTTTTAGAAACCTTTCCCCATCACACGGTGTACCATCGTCTGGGTTTCTCATGCATGTTTTCGATGTAGGAAGATGCCCTTGAACCTGGAGATTTGGGATCCATGCGATGGGTAGCACGCAGTATTACTTTAAAGGGTCTGCGTTTGCTCACCCAACCTCACCAAACCTCTCAGCCCCAAGAGTGTCCACCCTTATGTCTCATCCAGCTGTGGGTCTAGATATGGTCAATCCAGGTTGCATCACAGCCCCTGAACGAATTGTGTAAGAATTTCTCTCTCTTTCCCTGTCTTTGTTTCATGGGTTTTTAAAATAATTTATTTTTATAATGGGGTTTAGCTGCTTTTCACGGCTGTGTTTAGGCCGCTTTACACCCACTTGACACACTAACAGAGAGATATCAATATATAGGTTTTAAGATTATTACTAGTCAGATATATTCTTGTGCGGTGAATCGGGCGTGTTGAGTCCAGTTCTCTGAGCAAGGAGTAGGTCTTGTCTATTCCATATTGGGTTTATGGAACGGTATCTGAGCTAATTTGAAACTCTTGTTTTATGTATCACCCCACCTCACCTTTCCCGTTAAGCAGCCATAGTGTGTTTTCTGCATGTGTGACTCTGTTCTGTTTTGTAATTCAGTTCAAGTGTAACGGTTTTTACATTCCCTCTATAAGTGACACCTTATGAGAAGTGTCCTTTTCTGTGTGACTTATTTCACTTAGAATCGTCTTACCTAAATCCACTCATCATGCTGCTACTAGCCTTATGACATTGATTTCATGGCTGAGTGATATTCCATTGTACATAAGGACCACAACTTTTTTATCCATTTTTCGCTTTCCTGGGATATTTAAGGTGGAAGGAAGTGGAGGTCCTTGTCAACAGAGCAGCCCTAAACTTTGGGGTGCTTGTGTCTTGCTGATTTTCAATTTTCCCACTTTATCCCCCCATGCGTGGAAGTGCCCTATGCTCTCTAAGCTGTGTTTTTTAGATGTTTCAGGACACACCGTACACTTCTCCAGAGTGGCTGTTGGCAATTTACATCCCGCCCATCAGTGTAGCAAGGCTCCCATTTCTCCATGGCCTGTCCTGCATTTCTGGTTTTGACAGTTTTTTCAGCATGGCCCTTTTGACCGATGGGAAGCGAGACTTCTTTGTAGCGCTGATTTGCCTTTCCAGGTTGCTTGGTTGGCCAAAAAGGGCGTATGCGTTTTTTCCTGAATATATTCAGGAAAAAACGCATACGCCCTTTTTGGCCAAGGGCATCATTGTCAACGTTTTGCCGCTTTTCATGTGCTTTAAAGGCGATTCGAATCTACCTCCTGAAATCTGTTTCCTGCAATTCTGCCTTGATTTCAAATCCTCTTCTTTGCCTTCCCTCAATATATTTGTGGACGAGAGTTATCATTTATAACTCTGCAGGTTTGTGAATTGCAGTGCCCTGAAGCTCCATTTTACAAGTCGCTTTTTTGGGAGCCGGCCGCAAAAGCGCAGGATGGCTTCAGGCCCTGTTCTGGTTCCGGGGGGCAGGCTGAGCCTGTGGTTAATTCTTCTTCCTGATGGGAAAATAGAGTGACCTGTGCCTGTCCCAACACCAAGAGCTAGTCTCTCATTGGTTCCCCGTCTTCCCGTTCATCCTCAGGACAAATTGCAACCTGTACGGAACAGGAGGTTAAAGGTGCTGATGCTCCAAGTAGGGAGATTGCTAGTAAAGTGGCTGGAATGGCGAACCCGAGCACAAGGAGATGAGAAATGAGGTGCGTTTTAGAAACCTTTCCCCATCACACGGTGTACCATCGTCTGGGTTTCTCATGCACGTTTTCGATGTAGGAAGATGCCCTTGAACCTGGAGATTTGGGACCCATGCGATGGGTAGCACGCAGTATTACTTTAAAGGGTCTGCGTTTGCTCACCCAACCTCACCAAACCTCTCAGCCCCAAGAGTGTCCACCCTTATGTCTCATCCAGCTGTGGGTCTAGACATGGTCAATCCAGGTTGCATCACAGCCCCTGAACGAATTGTGTTAGAATTTCTCTCCCTTTCCCTGTCTTTGTTTCATGGGTTTTTAAAAGTAATTTATTTTTATAATGGGGTTTAGCTGCTTTTCACGGCTGTGTTTATGCCGCTTTACACCCACTTGACACACTAACAGAGAGATATCAATACATAGGTTTTAAGATTATTACTAGTCAGATATATTCTTGTGCGGTGAATCGGGCGTGTTGAGTCCAGTTCTCTGAGCAAGGAGTAGGTCTTGTCTATTACATATTGGGTTTATGGAACGGTATCTGAGCTAATTTGAAACTCTTGTTTTATGTATCACCCCACCTCACCTTTCCCGTTAAGCAGCCATAGTGTGTTTTCTGCATGTGTGACTCTGTTCTGTTTTGTAATTCAGTTCAAGTGTAACGGTTTTTACATTCCCTCTATAAGTGACACCTTATGAGAAGTGTCCTTTTCTGTGTGACTTATTTCACTTAGAATCGTCTTACCTAAATCCACTCATCATGCTGCTACTAGCCTTATGACATTGATTTCATGGCTGAGTGATATTCCATTGTACATAAGGACCACAACTTTTTTATCCATTTTTCGCTTTCCTGGGATATTTAAGGTGGAAGGAAGTGGAGGTCCTTGTCAACAGAGCAGCCCTAAACTTTGGGGTGCTTGTGTCTTGCTGATTTTCAATTTTCCCACTTTATCCCCCCATGCGTGGAAGTGCCCTATGCTCTCTAAGCTGTGTTTTTTAGATGTTTCAGGACACACCGTACACTTCTCCAGAGTGGCTGTTGGCAATTTACATCCCGCCCATCAGTGTAGCAAGGCTCCCATTTCTCCATGGCCTGTCCTGCATTTCTGGTTTTGACACTTTTTTCAGCATGGCCCTTTTGACCGATGGGAAGCGAGACTTCTTTGTAGCGCTGATTTGCCTTTCCAGGTTGCTTGGTTGGCCAAAAAGGGCGTATGCGTTTTTTCCTGAATATATTCAGGAAAAAACGCATACGCCCTTTTTGGCCAAGGGCATCATTGTCAACGTTTTGCCGCTTTTCATGTGCTTTAAAGGCGATTCGAATCTACCTCCTGAAATCTGTTTCCTGCAATTCTGCCTTGATTTCAAATCCTCTTCTTTGCCTTCCCTCAATATATTTGTGGACGAGAGTTATCATTTATAACTCTGCAGGTTTGTGAATTGCAGTGCCCTGAAGCTCCATTTTACAAGTCGCTTTTTTGGGAGCCGGCCGCAAAAGCGCAGGATGGCTTCAGGCCCTGTTCTGGTTCCGGGGGGCAGGCTGAGCCTGTGGTTAATTCTTCTTCCTGATGGGAAAATAGAGTGACCTGTGCCTCTCCCAACACCAAGAGCTAGTCTCTCATTGGTTCCCCGTCTTCCCGTTCATCCTCAGGACAAATTGCAACCTGTACGGAACAGGAGGTTAAAGGTGCTGATGCTCCAAGTAGGGAGATTGCTAGTAAAGTGGCTGGAATGGCGAACCCGAGCACAAGGAGATGAGAAATGAGGTGCGTTTTAGAAACCTTTCCCCATCACACGGTGTACCATCTTCTGGGTTTCTCATGCACGTTTTCGATGTAGGAAGATGCCCTTGAACCTGGAGATTTGGGACCCATGCGATGGGTAGCACGCAGTATTACTTTAAAGGGTCTGCGTTTGCTCACCCAACCTCACCAGACCTCTCAGCCCCACGAGTGTCCACCCTTATGTCTCATCCAGCTGTGGGTCTAGACATGGTCAATCCAGGTTGCATCACAGCCCCTGAACGAATTGTGTAAGAATTTCTCTCTCTTTCCCTGTCTTTGTTTCATGGGTTTTTAAAAGTAATTTATTTTTATAATGGGGTTTAGCTGCTTTTCACGGCTGTGTTTATGCCGCTTTACACCCATTTGACACACTAACAGAGAGATATCAATACATAGGTTTTAAGATTATTACTAGTCAGATATATTCTTGTGCGGTGAATCGGGCGTGTTGAGTCCAGTTCTCTGAGCAAGGAGTAGGTCTTGTCTATTACATATTGGGTTTATGGAACGGTATCTGAGCTAATTTGAAACTCTTGTTTTATGTATCACCCCACCTCACCTTTCCCGTTAAGCAGCCATAGTGTGTTTTCTGCATGTGTGACTCTGTTCTGTTTTGTAATTCAGTTCAAGTGTAACGGTTTTTACATTCCCTCTATAAGTGACACCTTATGAGAAGTGTCCTTTTCTGTGTGACTTATTTCACTTAGAATCGTCTTACCTAAATCCACTCATCATGCTGCTACTAGCCTTATGACATTGATTTCATGGCTGAGTGATATTCCATTGTACATAAGGACCACAACTTTTTTATCCATTTTTCGCTTTCCTGGGATATTTAAGGTGGAAGGAAGTGGAGGTCCTTGTCAACAGAGCAGCCCTAAACTTTGGGGTGCTTGTGTCTTGCTGATTTTCAATTTTCCCACTTTATCCCCCCATGCGTGGAAGTGCCCTATGCTCTCTAAGCTGTGTTTTTTAGATGTTTCAGGACACACCGTACACTTCTCCAGAGTGGCTGTTGGCAATTTACATCCCGCCCATCAGTGTAGCAAGGCTCCCATTTCTCCATGGCCTGTCCTGCATTTCTGGTTTTGACACTTTTTTCAGCATGGCCCTTTTGACCGATGGGAAGCGAGACTTCTTTGTAGCGCTGATTTGCCTTTCCAGGTTGCTTGGTTGGCCAAAAAGGGCGTATGCGTTTTTTCCTGAATATATTCAGGAAAAAACGCATACGCCCTTTTTGGCCAAGGGCATCATTGTCAACGTTTTGCCGCTTTTCATGTGCTTTAAAGGCGATTCGAATCTACCTCCTGAAATCTGTTTCCTGCAATTCTGCCTTGATTTCAAATCCTCTTCTTTGCCTTCCCTCAATATATTTGTGGACGAGAGTTATCATTTATAACTCTGCAGGTTTGTGAATTGCAGTGCCCTGAAGCTCCATTTTACAAGTCGCTTTTTTGGGAGCCGGCCGCAAAAGCGCAGGATGGCTTCAGGCCCTGTTCTGGTTCCGGGGGGCAGGCTGAGCCTGTGGTTAATTCTTCTTCCTGATGGGAAAATAGAGTGACCTGTGCCTGTCCCAACACCAAGAGCTAGTCTCTCATTGGTTCCCCGTCTTCCCGTTCATCCTCAGGACAAATTGCAACCTGTACGGAACAGGAGGTTAAAGGTGCTGATGCTCCAAGTAGGGAGATTGCTAGTAAAGTGGCTGGAATGGCGAACCCGAGCACAAGGAGATGAGAAATGAGGTGCGTTTTAGAAACCTTTCCCCATCACACGGTGTACCATCTTCTGGGTTTCTCATGCACGTTTTCGATGTAGGAAGATGCCCTTGAACCTGGAGATTTGGGACCCATGCGATGGGTAGCACGCAGTATTACTTTAAAGGGTCTGCGTTTGCTCACCCAACCTCACCAGACCTCTCAGCCCCACGAGTGTCCACCCTTATGTCTCATCCAGCTGTGGGTCTAGACATGGTCAATCCAGGTTGCATCACAGCCCCTGAACGAATTGTGTAAGAATTTCTCTCTCTTTCCCTGTCTTTGTTTCATGGGTTTTTAAAAGTAATTTATTTTTATAATGGGGTTTAGCTGCTTTTCACGGCTGTGTTTATGCCGCTTTACACCCACTTGACACACTAACAGAGAGATATCAATACATAGGTTTTAAGATTATTACTAGTCAGATATATTCTTGTGCGGTGAATCGGGCGTGTTGAGTCCAGTTCTCTGAGCAAGGAGTAGGTCTTGTCTATTACATATTGGGTTTATGGAACGGTATCTGAGCTAATTTGAAACTCTTGTTTTATGTATCACCCCACCTCACCTTTCCCGTTAAGCAGCCATAGTGTGTTTTCTGCATGTGTGACTCTGTTCTGTTTTGTAATTCAGTTCAAGTGTAACGGTTTTTACATTCCCTCTCTAAGTGACACCTTATGAGAAGTGTCCTTTTCTGTGTGACTTATTTCACTTAGAATCGTCTTACCTAAATCCACTCATCATGCTGCTACTAGCCTTATGACATTGATTTCATGGCTGAGTGATATTCCATTGTACATAAGGACCACAACTTTTTTATCCATTTTTCGCTTTCCTGGGATATTTAAGGTGGAAGGAAGTGGAGGTCCTTGTCAACAGAGCAGCCCTAAACTTTGGGGTGCTTGTGTCTTGCTGATTTTCAATTTTCCCACTTTATCCCCCCATGCGTGGAAGTGCCCTATGCTCTCTAAGCTGTGTTTTTTAGATGTTTCAGGACACACCGTACACTTCTCCAGAGTGGCTGTTGGCAATTTACATCCCGCCCATCAGTGTAGCAAGGCTCCCATTTCTCCATGGCCTGTCCTGCATTTCTGGTTTTGACACTTTTTTCAGCATGGCCCTTTTGACCGATGGGAAGCGAGACTTCTTTGTAGCGCTGATTTGCCTTTCCAGGTTGCTTGGTTGGCCAAAAAGGGCGTATGCGTTTTTTCCTGAATATATTCAGGAAAAAACGCATACGCCCTTTTTGGCCAAGGGCATCATTGTCAACGTTTTGCCGCTTTTCATGTGCTTTAAAGGCGATTCGAATCTACCTCCTGAAATCTGTTTCCTGCAATTCTGCCTTGATTTCAAATCCTCTTCTTTGCCTTCCCTCAATATATTTGTGGACGAGAGTTATCATTTATAACTCTGCAGGTTTGTGAATTGCAGTGCCCTGAAGCTCCATTTTACAAGTCGCTTTTTTGGGAGCCGGCCGCAAAAGCGCAGGATGGCTTCAGGCCCTGTTCTGGTTCCGGGGGGCAGGCTGAGCCTGTGGTTAATTCTTCTTCCTGATGGGAAAATAGAGTGACCTGTGCCTGTCCCAACACCAAGAGCTAGTCTCTCATTGGTTCCCCGTCTTCCCGTTCATCCTCAGGACAAATTGCAACCTGTACGGAACAGGAGGTTAAAGGTGCTGATGCTCCAAGTAGGGAGATTGCTAGTAAAGTGGCTGGAATGGCGAACCCGAGCACAAGGAGATGAGAAATGAGGTGCGTTTTAGAAACCTTTCCCCATCACACGGTGTACCATCTTCTGGGTTTCTCATGCACGTTTTCGATGTAGGAAGATGCCCTTGAACCTGGAGATTTGGGACCCATGCGATGGGTAGCACGCAGTATTACTTTAAAGGGTCTGCGTTTGCTCACCCAACCTCACCAGACCTCTCAGCCCCACGAGTGTCCACCCTTATGTCTCATCCAGCTGTGGGTCTAGACATGGTCAATCCAGGTTGCATCACAGCCCCTGAACGAATTGTGTAAGAATTTCTCTCTCTTTCCCTGTCTTTGTTTCATGGGTTTTTAAAAGTAATTTATTTTTATAATGGGGTTTAGCTGCTTTTCACGGCTGTGTTTATGCCGCTTTACACCCACTTGACACACTAACAGAGAGATATCAATACATAGGTTTTAAGATTATTACTAGTCAGATATATTCTTGTGCGGTGAATCGGGCGTGTTGAGTCCAGTTCTCTGAGCAAGGAGTAGGTCTTGTCTATTACATATTGGGTTTATGGAACGGTATCTGAGCTAATTTGAAACTCTTGTTTTATGTATCACCCCACCTCACCTTTCCCGTTAAGCAGCCATAGTGTGTTTTCTGCATGTGTGACTCTGTTCTGTTTTGTAATTCAGTTCAAGTGTAACGGTTTTTACATTCCCTCTATAAGTGACACCTTATGAGAAGTGTCCTTTTCTGTGTGACTTATTTCACTTAGAATCGTCTTACCTAAATCCACTCATCATGCTGCTACTAGCCTTATGACATTGATTTCATGGCTGAGTGATATTCCATTGTACATAAGGACCACAACTTTTTTATCCATTTTTCGCTTTCCTGGGATATTTAAGGTGGAAGGAAGTGGAGGTCCTTGTCAACAGAGCAGCCCTAAACTTTGGGGTGCTTGTGTCTTGCTGATTTTCAATTTTCCCACTTTATCCCCCCATGCGTGGAAGTACCCTATGCTCTCTAAGCTGTGTTTTTTAGATGTTTCAGGACACACCGTACACTTCTCCAGAGTGGCTGTTGGCAATTTACATCCCGCCCATCAGTGTAGCAAGGCTCCCATTTCTCCATGGCCTGTCCTGCATTTCTGGTTTTGACACTTTTTTCAGCATGGCCCTTTTGACCGATGGGAAGCGAGACTTCTTTGTAGCGCTGATTTGCCTTTCCAGGTTGCTTGGTTGGCCAAAAAGGGCGTATGCGTTTTTTCCTGAATATATTCAGGAAAAAACGCATACGCCCTTTTTGGCCAAGGGCATCATTGTCAACGTTTTGCCGCTTTTCATGTGCTTTAAAGGCGATTCGAATCTACCTCCTGAAATCTGTTTCCTGCAATTCTGCCTTGATTTCAAATCCTCTTCTTTGCCTTCCCTCAATATATTTGTGGACGAGAGTTATCATTTATAACTCTGCAGGTTTGTGAATTGCAGTGCCCTGAAGCTCCATTTTACAAGTCGCTTTTTTGGGAGCCGGCCGCAAAAGCGCAGGATGGCTTCAGGCCCTGTTCTGGTTCAGGGGGGCAGGCTGAGCCTGTGGTTAATTCTTCTTCCTGATGGGAAAATAGAGTGACCTGTGCCTGTCCCAACACCAAGAGCTAGTCTCTCATTGGTTCCCCGTCTTCCCGTTCATCCTCAGGACAAATTGCAACCTGTACGGAACAGGAGGTTAAAGGTGCTGATGCTCCAAGTAGGGAGATTGCTAGTAAAGTGGCTGGAATGGCGAACCCGAGCACAAGGAGATGAGAAATGAGGTGCGTTTTAGAAACCTTTCCCCATCACACGGTGTACCATCTTCTGGGTTTCTCATGCACGTTTTCGATGTAGGAAGATGCCCTTGAACCTGGAGATTTGGGACCCATGCGATGGGTAGCACGCAGTATTACTTTAAAGGGTCTGCGTTTGCTCACCCAACCTCACCAGACCTCTCAGCCCCACGAGTGTCCACCCTTATGTCTCATCCAGCTGTGGGTCTAGACATGGTCAATCCAGGTTGCATCACAGCCCCTGAACGAATTGTGTAAGAATTTCTCTCTCTTTCCCTGTCTTTGTTTCATGGGTTTTTAAAAGTAATTTATTTTTATAATGGGGTTTAGCTGCTTTTCACGGCTGTGTTTATGCCGCTTTACACCCACTTGACACACTAACAGAGAGATATCAATACATAGGTTTTAAGATTATTACTAGTCAGATATATTCTTGTGCGGTGAATCGGGCGTGTTGAGTCCAGTTCTCTGAGCAAGGAGTAGGTCTTGTCTATTCCATATTGGGTTTATGGAACGGTATCTGAGCTAATTTGAAACTCTTGTTTTATGTATCACCCCACCTCACCTTTCCCGTTAAGCAGCCATAGTGTGTTTTCTGCATGTGTGACTCTGTTCTGTTTTGTAATTCAGTTCAAGTGTAACGGTTTTTACATTCCCTCTATAAGTGACACCTTATGAGAAGTGTCCTTTTCTGTGTGACTTATTTCACTTAGAATCGTCTTACCTAAATCCACTCATCATGCTGCTACTAGCCTTATGACATTGATTTCATGGCTGAGTGATATTCCATTGTACATAAGGACCACAACTTTTTTATCCATTTTTCGCTTTCCTGGGATATTTAAGGTGGAAGGAAGTGGAGGTCCTTGTCAACAGAGCAGCCCTAAACTTTGGGGTGCTTGTGTCTTGCTGATTTTCAATTTTCCCACTTTATCCCCCCATGCGTGGAAGTGCCCTATGCTCTCTAAGCTGTGTTTTTTAGATGTTTCAGGACACACCGTACACTTCTCCAGAGTGGCTGTTGGCAATTTACATCCCGCCCATCAGTGTAGCAAGGCTCCCATTTCTCCATGGCCTGTCCTGCATTTCTGGTTTTGACAGTTTTTTCAGCATGGCCCTTTTGACCGATGGGAAGCGAGACTTCTTTGTAGCGCTGATTTGCCTTTCCAGGTTGCTTGGTTGGCCAAAAAGGGCGTATGCGTTTTTTCCTGAATATATTCAGGAAAAAACGCATACGCCCTTTTTGGCCAAGGGCATCATTGTCAACGTTTTGCCGCTTTTCATGTGCTTTAAAGGCGATTCGAATCTACCTCCTGAAATCTGTTTCCTGCAATTCTGCCTTGATTTCAAATCCTCTTCTTTGCCTTCCCTCAATATATTTGTGGACGAGAGTTATCATTTATAACTCTGCAGGTTTGTGAATTGCAGTGCCCTGAAGCTCCATTTTACAAGTCGCTTTTTTGGGAGCCGGCCGCAAAAGCGCAGGATGGCTTCAGGCCCTGTTCTGGTTCAGGGGGGCAGGCTGAGCCTGTGGTTAATTCTTCTTCCTGATGGGAAAATAGAGTGACCTGTGCCTGTCCCAACACCAAGAGCTAGTCTCTCATTGGTTCCCCGTCTTCCCGTTCATCCTCAGGACAAATTGCAACCTGTACGGAACAGGAGGTTAAAGGTGCTGATGCTCCAAGTAGGGAGATTGCTAGTAAAGTGGCTGGAATGGCGAACCCGAGCACAAGGAGATGAGAAATGAGGTGCGTTTTAGAAACCTTTCCCCATCACACGGTGTACCATCGTCTGGGTTTCTCATGCATGTTTTCGATGTAGGAAGATGCCCTTGAACCTGGAGATTTGGGATCCATGCGATGGGTAGCACGCAGTATTACTTTAAAGGGTCTGCGTTTGCTCACCCAACCTCACCAAACCTCTCAGCCCCAAGAGTGTCCACCCTTATGTCTCATCCAGCTGTGGGTCTAGATATGGTCAATCCAGGTTGCATCACAGCCCCTGAACGAATTGTGTAAGAATTTCTCTCTCTTTCCCTGTCTTTGTTTCATGGGTTTTTAAAATAATTTATTTTTATAATGGGGTTTAGCTGCTTTTCACGGCTGTGTTTAGGCCGCTTTACACCCACTTGACACACTAACAGAGAGATATCAATATATAGGTTTTAAGATTATTACTAGTCAGATATATTCTTGTGCGGTGAATCGGGCGTGTTGAGTCCAGTTCTCTGAGCAAGGAGTAGGTCTTGTCTATTCCATATTGGGTTTATGGAACGGTATCTGAGCTAATTTGAAACTCTTGTTTTATGTATCACCCCACCTCACCTTTCCCGTTAAGCAGCCATAGTGTGTTTTCTGCATGTGTGACTCTGTTCTGTTTTGTAATTCAGTTCAAGTGTAACGGTTTTTACATTCCCTCTATAAGTGACACCTTATGAGAAGTGTCCTTTTCTGTGTGACTTATTTCACTTAGAATCGTCTTACCTAAATCCACTCATCATGCTGCTACTAGCCTTATGACATTGATTTCATGGCTGAGTGATATTCCATTGTACATAAGGACCACAACTTTTTTATCCATTTTTCGCTTTCCTGGGATATTTAAGGTGGAAGGAAGTGGAGGTCCTTGTCAACAGAGCAGCCCTAAACTTTGGGGTGCTTGTGTCTTGCTGATTTTCAATTTTCCCACTTTATCCCCCCATGCGTGGAAGTGCCCTATGCTCTCTAAGCTGTGTTTTTTAGATGTTTCAGGACACACCGTACACTTCTCCAGAGTGGCTGTTGGCAATTTACATCCCGCCCATCAGTGTAGCAAGGCTCCCATTTCTCCATGGCCTGTCCTGCATTTCTGGTTTTGACAGTTTTTTCAGCATGGCCCTTTTGACCGATGGGAAGCGAGACTTCTTTGTAGCGCTGATTTGCCTTTCCAGGTTGCTTGGTTGGCCAAAAAGGGCGTATGCGTTTTTTCCTGAATATATTCAGGAAAAAACGCATACGCCCTTTTTGGCCAAGGGCATCATTGTCAACGTTTTGCCGCTTTTCATGTGCTTTAAAGGCGATTCGAATCTACCTCCTGAAATCTGTTTCCTGCAATTCTGCCTTGATTTCAAATCCTCTTCTTTGCCTTCCCTCAATATATTTGTGGACGAGAGTTATCATTTATAACTCTGCAGGTTTGTGAATTGCAGTGCCCTGAAGCTCCATTTTACAAGTCGCTTTTTTGGGAGCCGGCCGCAAAAGCGCAGGATGGCTTCAGGCCCTGTTCTGGTTCCGGGGGGCAGGCTGAGCCTGTGGTTAATTCTTCTTCCTGATGGGAAAATAGAGTGACCTGTGCCTGTCCCAACACCAAGAGCTAGTCTCTCATTGGTTCCCCGTCTTCCCGTTCATCCTCAGGACAAATTGCAACCTGTACGGAACAGGAGGTTAAAGGTGCTGATGCTCCAAGTAGGGAGATTGCTAGTAAAGTGGCTGGAATGGCGAACCCGAGCACAAGGAGATGAGAAATGAGGTGCGTTTTAGAAACCTTTCCCCATCACACGGTGTACCATCGTCTGGGTTTCTCATGCACGTTTTCGATGTAGGAAGATGCCCTTGAACCTGGAGATTTGGGACCCATGCGATGGGTAGCACGCAGTATTACTTTAAAGGGTCTGCGTTTGCTCACCCAACCTCACCAAACCTCTCAGCCCCAAGAGTGTCCACCCTTATGTCTCATCCAGCTGTGGGTCTAGACATGGTCAATCCAGGTTGCATCACAGCCCCTGAACGAATTGTGTTAGAATTTCTCTCCCTTTCCCTGTCTTTGTTTCATGGGTTTTTAAAAGTAATTTATTTTTATAATGGGGTTTAGCTGCTTTTCACGGCTGTGTTTATGCCGCTTTACACCCACTTGACACACTAACAGAGAGATATCAATACATAGGTTTTAAGATTATTACTAGTCAGATATATTCTTGTGCGGTGAATCGGGCGTGTTGAGTCCAGTTCTCTGAGCAAGGAGTAGGTCTTGTCTATTACATATTGGGTTTATGGAACGGTATCTGAGCTAATTTGAAACTCTTGTTTTATGTATCACCCCACCTCACCTTTCCCGTTAAGCAGCCATAGTGTGTTTTCTGCATGTGTGACTCTGTTCTGTTTTGTAATTCAGTTCAAGTGTAACGGTTTTTACATTCCCTCTATAAGTGACACCTTATGAGAAGTGTCCTTTTCTGTGTGACTTATTTCACTTAGAATCGTCTTACCTAAATCCACTCATCATGCTGCTACTAGCCTTATGACATTGATTTCATGGCTGAGTGATATTCCATTGTACATAAGGACCACAACTTTTTTATCCATTTTTCGCTTTCCTGGGATATTTAAGGTGGAAGGAAGTGGAGGTCCTTGTCAACAGAGCAGCCCTAAACTTTGGGGTGCTTGTGTCTTGCTGATTTTCAATTTTCCCACTTTATCCCCCCATGCGTGGAAGTGCCCTATGCTCTCTAAGCTGTGTTTTTTAGATGTTTCAGGACACACCGTACACTTCTCCAGAGTGGCTGTTGGCAATTTACATCCCGCCCATCAGTGTAGCAAGGCTCCCATTTCTCCATGGCCTGTCCTGCATTTCTGGTTTTGACACTTTTTTCAGCATGGCCCTTTTGACCGATGGGAAGCGAGACTTCTTTGTAGCGCTGATTTGCCTTTCCAGGTTGCTTGGTTGGCCAAAAAGGGCGTATGCGTTTTTTCCTGAATATATTCAGGAAAAAACGCATACGCCCTTTTTGGCCAAGGGCATCATTGTCAACGTTTTGCCGCTTTTCATGTGCTTTAAAGGCGATTCGAATCTACCTCCTGAAATCTGTTTCCTGCAATTCTGCCTTGATTTCAAATCCTCTTCTTTGCCTTCCCTCAATATATTTGTGGACGAGAGTTATCATTTATAACTCTGCAGGTTTGTGAATTGCAGTGCCCTGAAGCTCCATTTTACAAGTCGCTTTTTTGGGAGCCGGCCGCAAAAGCGCAGGATGGCTTCAGGCCCTGTTCTGGTTCCGGGGGGCAGGCTGAGCCTGTGGTTAATTCTTCTTCCTGATGGGAAAATAGAGTGACCTGTGCCTCTCCCAACACCAAGAGCTAGTCTCTCATTGGTTCCCCGTCTTCCCGTTCATCCTCAGGACAAATTGCAACCTGTACGGAACAGGAGGTTAAAGGTGCTGATGCTCCAAGTAGGGAGATTGCTAGTAAAGTGGCTGGAATGGCGAACCCGAGCACAAGGAGATGAGAAATGAGGTGCGTTTTAGAAACCTTTCCCCATCACACGGTGTACCATCTTCTGGGTTTCTCATGCACGTTTTCGATGTAGGAAGATGCCCTTGAACCTGGAGATTTGGGACCCATGCGATGGGTAGCACGCAGTATTACTTTAAAGGGTCTGCGTTTGCTCACCCAACCTCACCAGACCTCTCAGCCCCACGAGTGTCCACCCTTATGTCTCATCCAGCTGTGGGTCTAGACATGGTCAATCCAGGTTGCATCACAGCCCCTGAACGAATTGTGTAAGAATTTCTCTCTCTTTCCCTGTCTTTGTTTCATGGGTTTTTAAAAGTAATTTATTTTTATAATGGGGTTTAGCTGCTTTTCACGGCTGTGTTTATGCCGCTTTACACCCATTTGACACACTAACAGAGAGATATCAATACATAGGTTTTAAGATTATTACTAGTCAGATATATTCTTGTGCGGTGAATCGGGCGTGTTGAGTCCAGTTCTCTGAGCAAGGAGTAGGTCTTGTCTATTACATATTGGGTTTATGGAACGGTATCTGAGCTAATTTGAAACTCTTGTTTTATGTATCACCCCACCTCACCTTTCCCGTTAAGCAGCCATAGTGTGTTTTCTGCATGTGTGACTCTGTTCTGTTTTGTAATTCAGTTCAAGTGTAACGGTTTTTACATTCCCTCTATAAGTGACACCTTATGAGAAGTGTCCTTTTCTGTGTGACTTATTTCACTTAGAATCGTCTTACCTAAATCCACTCATCATGCTGCTACTAGCCTTATGACATTGATTTCATGGCTGAGTGATATTCCATTGTACATAAGGACCACAACTTTTTTATCCATTTTTCGCTTTCCTGGGATATTTAAGGTGGAAGGAAGTGGAGGTCCTTGTCAACAGAGCAGCCCTAAACTTTGGGGTGCTTGTGTCTTGCTGATTTTCAATTTTCCCACTTTATCCCCCCATGCGTGGAAGTGCCCTATGCTCTCTAAGCTGTGTTTTTTAGATGTTTCAGGACACACCGTACACTTCTCCAGAGTGGCTGTTGGCAATTTACATCCCGCCCATCAGTGTAGCAAGGCTCCCATTTCTCCATGGCCTGTCCTGCATTTCTGGTTTTGACACTTTTTTCAGCATGGCCCTTTTGACCGATGGGAAGCGAGACTTCTTTGTAGCGCTGATTTGCCTTTCCAGGTTGCTTGGTTGGCCAAAAAGGGCGTATGCGTTTTTTCCTGAATATATTCAGGAAAAAACGCATACGCCCTTTTTGGCCAAGGGCATCATTGTCAACGTTTTGCCGCTTTTCATGTGCTTTAAAGGCGATTCGAATCTACCTCCTGAAATCTGTTTCCTGCAATTCTGCCTTGATTTCAAATCCTCTTCTTTGCCTTCCCTCAATATATTTGTGGACGAGAGTTATCATTTATAACTCTGCAGGTTTGTGAATTGCAGTGCCCTGAAGCTCCATTTTACAAGTCGCTTTTTTGGGAGCCGGCCGCAAAAGCGCAGGATGGCTTCAGGCCCTGTTCTGGTTCCGGGGGGCAGGCTGAGCCTGTGGTTAATTCTTCTTCCTGATGGGAAAATAGAGTGACCTGTGCCTGTCCCAACACCAAGAGCTAGTCTCTCATTGGTTCCCCGTCTTCCCGTTCATCCTCAGGACAAATTGCAACCTGTACGGAACAGGAGGTTAAAGGTGCTGATGCTCCAAGTAGGGAGATTGCTAGTAAAGTGGCTGGAATGGCGAACCCGAGCACAAGGAGATGAGAAATGAGGTGCGTTTTAGAAACCTTTCCCCATCACACGGTGTACCATCTTCTGGGTTTCTCATGCACGTTTTCGATGTAGGAAGATGCCCTTGAACCTGGAGATTTGGGACCCATGCGATGGGTAGCACGCAGTATTACTTTAAAGGGTCTGCGTTTGCTCACCCAACCTCACCAGACCTCTCAGCCCCACGAGTGTCCACCCTTATGTCTCATCCAGCTGTGGGTCTAGACATGGTCAATCCAGGTTGCATCACAGCCCCTGAACGAATTGTGTAAGAATTTCTCTCTCTTTCCCTGTCTTTGTTTCATGGGTTTTTAAAAGTAATTTATTTTTATAATGGGGTTTAGCTGCTTTTCACGGCTGTGTTTATGCCGCTTTACACCCACTTGACACACTAACAGAGAGATATCAATACATAGGTTTTAAGATTATTACTAGTCAGATATATTCTTGTGCGGTGAATCGGGCGTGTTGAGTCCAGTTCTCTGAGCAAGGAGTAGGTCTTGTCTATTACATATTGGGTTTATGGAACGGTATCTGAGCTAATTTGAAACTCTTGTTTTATGTATCACCCCACCTCACCTTTCCCGTTAAGCAGCCATAGTGTGTTTTCTGCATGTGTGACTCTGTTCTGTTTTGTAATTCAGTTCAAGTGTAACGGTTTTTACATTCCCTCTATAAGTGACACCTTATGAGAAGTGTCCTTTTCTGTGTGACTTATTTCACTTAGAATCGTCTTACCTAAATCCACTCATCATGCTGCTACTAGCCTTATGACATTGATTTCATGGCTGAGTGATATTCCATTGTACATAAGGACCACAACTTTTTTATCCATTTTTCGCTTTCCTGGGATATTTAAGGTGGAAGGAAGTGGAGGTCCTTGTCAACAGAGCAGCCCTAAACTTTGGGGTGCTTGTGTCTTGCTGATTTTCAATTTTCCCACTTTATCCCCCCATGCGTGGAAGTACCCTATGCTCTCTAAGCTGTGTTTTTTAGATGTTTCAGGACACACCGTACACTTCTCCAGAGTGGCTGTTGGCAATTTACATCCCGCCCATCAGTGTAGCAAGGCTCCCATTTCTCCATGGCCTGTCCTGCATTTCTGGTTTTGACACTTTTTTCAGCATGGCCCTTTTGACCGATGGGAAGCGAGACTTCTTTGTAGCGCTGATTTGCCTTTCCAGGTTGCTTGGTTGGCCAAAAAGGGCGTATGCGTTTTTTCCTGAATATATTCAGGAAAAAACGCATACGCCCTTTTTGGCCAAGGGCATCATTGTCAACGTTTTGCCGCTTTTCATGTGCTTTAAAGGCGATTCGAATCTACCTCCTGAAATCTGTTTCCTGCAATTCTGCCTTGATTTCAAATCCTCTTCTTTGCCTTCCCTCAATATATTTGTGGACGAGAGTTATCATTTATAACTCTGCAGGTTTGTGAATTGCAGTGCCCTGAAGCTCCATTTTACAAGTCGCTTTTTTGGGAGCCGGCCGCAAAAGCGCAGGATGGCTTCAGGCCCTGTTCTGGTTCAGGGGGGCAGGCTGAGCCTGTGGTTAATTCTTCTTCCTGATGGGAAAATAGAGTGACCTGTGCCTGTCCCAACACCAAGAGCTAGTCTCTCATTGGTTCCCCGTCTTCCCGTTCATCCTCAGGACAAATTGCAACCTGTACGGAACAGGAGGTTAAAGGTGCTGATGCTCCAAGTAGGGAGATTGCTAGTAAAGTGGCTGGAATGGCGAACCCGAGCACAAGGAGATGAGAAATGAGGTGCGTTTTAGAAACCTTTCCCCATCACACGGTGTACCATCTTCTGGGTTTCTCATGCACGTTTTCGATGTAGGAAGATGCCCTTGAACCTGGAGATTTGGGACCCATGCGATGGGTAGCACGCAGTATTACTTTAAAGGGTCTGCGTTTGCTCACCCAACCTCACCAGACCTCTCAGCCCCACGAGTGTCCACCCTTATGTCTCATCCAGCTGTGGGTCTAGACATGGTCAATCCAGGTTGCATCACAGCCCCTGAACGAATTGTGTAAGAATTTCTCTCTCTTTCCCTGTCTTTGTTTCATGGGTTTTTAAAAGTAATTTATTTTTATAATGGGGTTTAGCTGCTTTTCACGGCTGTGTTTATGCCGCTTTACACCCACTTGACACACTAACAGAGAGATATCAATACATAGGTTTTAAGATTATTACTAGTCAGATATATTCTTGTGCGGTGAATCGGGCGTGTTGAGTCCAGTTCTCTGAGCAAGGAGTAGGTCTTGTCTATTCCATATTGGGTTTATGGAACGGTATCTGAGCTAATTTGAAACTCTTGTTTTATGTATCACCCCACCTCACCTTTCCCGTTAAGCAGCCATAGTGTGTTTTCTGCATGTGTGACTCTGTTCTGTTTTGTAATTCAGTTCAAGTGTAACGGTTTTTACATTCCCTCTATAAGTGACACCTTATGAGAAGTGTCCTTTTCTGTGTGACTTATTTCACTTAGAATCGTCTTACCTAAATCCACTCATCATGCTGCTACTAGCCTTATGACATTGATTTCATGGCTGAGTGATATTCCATTGTACATAAGGACCACAACTTTTTTATCCATTTTTCGCTTTCCTGGGATATTTAAGGTGGAAGGAAGTGGAGGTCCTTGTCAACAGAGCAGCCCTAAACTTTGGGGTGCTTGTGTCTTGCTGATTTTCAATTTTCCCACTTTATCCCCCCATGCGTGGAAGTGCCCTATGCTCTCTAAGCTGTGTTTTTTAGATGTTTCAGGACACACCGTACACTTCTCCAGAGTGGCTGTTGGCAATTTACATCCCGCCCATCAGTGTAGCAAGGCTCCCATTTCTCCATGGCCTGTCCTGCATTTCTGGTTTTGACAGTTTTTTCAGCATGGCCCTTTTGACCGATGGGAAGCGAGACTTCTTTGTAGCGCTGATTTGCCTTTCCAGGTTGCTTGGTTGGCCAAAAAGGGCGTATGCGTTTTTTCCTGAATATATTCAGGAAAAAACGCATACGCCCTTTTTGGCCAAGGGCATCATTGTCAACGTTTTGCCGCTTTTCATGTGCTTTAAAGGCGATTCGAATCTACCTCCTGAAATCTGTTTCCTGCAATTCTGCCTTGATTTCAAATCCTCTTCTTTGCCTTCCCTCAATATATTTGTGGACGAGAGTTATCATTTATAACTCTGCAGGTTTGTGAATTGCAGTGCCCTGAAGCTCCATTTTACAAGTCGCTTTTTTGGGAGCCGGCCGCAAAAGCGCAGGATGGCTTCAGGCCCTGTTCTGGTTCAGGGGGGCAGGCTGAGCCTGTGGTTAATTCTTCTTCCTGATGGGAAAATAGAGTGACCTGTGCCTGTCCCAACACCAAGAGCTAGTCTCTCATTGGTTCCCCGTCTTCCCGTTCATCCTCAGGACAAATTGCAACCTGTACGGAACAGGAGGTTAAAGGTGCTGATGCTCCAAGTAGGGAGATTGCTAGTAAAGTGGCTGGAATGGCGAACCCGAGCACAAGGAGATGAGAAATGAGGTGCGTTTTAGAAACCTTTCCCCATCACACGGTGTACCATCGTCTGGGTTTCTCATGCATGTTTTCGATGTAGGAAGATGCCCTTGAACCTGGAGATTTGGGATCCATGCGATGGGTAGCACGCAGTATTACTTTAAAGGGTCTGCGTTTGCTCACCCAACCTCACCAAACCTCTCAGCCCCAAGAGTGTCCACCCTTATGTCTCATCCAGCTGTGGGTCTAGATATGGTCAATCCAGGTTGCATCACAGCCCCTGAACGAATTGTGTAAGAATTTCTCTCTCTTTCCCTGTCTTTGTTTCATGGGTTTTTAAAATAATTTATTTTTATAATGGGGTTTAGCTGCTTTTCACGGCTGTGTTTAGGCCGCTTTACACCCACTTGACACACTAACAGAGAGATATCAATATATAGGTTTTAAGATTATTACTAGTCAGATATATTCTTGTGCGGTGAATCGGGCGTGTTGAGTCCAGTTCTCTGAGCAAGGAGTAGGTCTTGTCTATTCCATATTGGGTTTATGGAACGGTATCTGAGCTAATTTGAAACTCTTGTTTTATGTATCACCCCACCTCACCTTTCCCGTTAAGCAGCCATAGTGTGTTTTCTGCATGTGTGACTCTGTTCTGTTTTGTAATTCAGTTCAAGTGTAACGGTTTTTACATTCCCTCTATAAGTGACACCTTATGAGAAGTGTCCTTTTCTGTGTGACTTATTTCACTTAGAATCGTCTTACCTAAATCCACTCATCATGCTGCTACTAGCCTTATGACATTGATTTCATGGCTGAGTGATATTCCATTGTACATAAGGACCACAACTTTTTTATCCATTTTTCGCTTTCCTGGGATATTTAAGGTGGAAGGAAGTGGAGGTCCTTGTCAACAGAGCAGCCCTAAACTTTGGGGTGCTTGTGTCTTGCTGATTTTCAATTTTCCCACTTTATCCCCCCATGCGTGGAAGTGCCCTATGCTCTCTAAGCTGTGTTTTTTAGATGTTTCAGGACACACCGTACACTTCTCCAGAGTGGCTGTTGGCAATTTACATCCCGCCCATCAGTGTAGCAAGGCTCCCATTTCTCCATGGCCTGTCCTGCATTTCTGGTTTTGACAGTTTTTTCAGCATGGCCCTTTTGACCGATGGGAAGCGAGACTTCTTTGTAGCGCTGATTTGCCTTTCCAGGTTGCTTGGTTGGCCAAAAAGGGCGTATGCGTTTTTTCCTGAATATATTCAGGAAAAAACGCATACGCCCTTTTTGGCCAAGGGCATCATTGTCAACGTTTTGCCGCTTTTCATGTGCTTTAAAGGCGATTCGAATCTACCTCCTGAAATCTGTTTCCTGCAATTCTGCCTTGATTTCAAATCCTCTTCTTTGCCTTCCCTCAATATATTTGTGGACGAGAGTTATCATTTATAACTCTGCAGGTTTGTGAATTGCAGTGCCCTGAAGCTCCATTTTACAAGTCGCTTTTTTGGGAGCCGGCCGCAAAAGCGCAGGATGGCTTCAGGCCCTGTTCTGGTTCCGGGGGGCAGGCTGAGCCTGTGGTTAATTCTTCTTCCTGATGGGAAAATAGAGTGACCTGTGCCTGTCCCAACACCAAGAGCTAGTCTCTCATTGGTTCCCCGTCTTCCCGTTCATCCTCAGGACAAATTGCAACCTGTACGGAACAGGAGGTTAAAGGTGCTGATGCTCCAAGTAGGGAGATTGCTAGTAAAGTGGCTGGAATGGCGAACCCGAGCACAAGGAGATGAGAAATGAGGTGCGTTTTAGAAACCTTTCCCCATCACACGGTGTACCATCGTCTGGGTTTCTCATGCACGTTTTCGATGTAGGAAGATGCCCTTGAACCTGGAGATTTGGGACCCATGCGATGGGTAGCACGCAGTATTACTTTAAAGGGTCTGCGTTTGCTCACCCAACCTCACCAAACCTCTCAGCCCCAAGAGTGTCCACCCTTATGTCTCATCCAGCTGTGGGTCTAGACATGGTCAATCCAGGTTGCATCACAGCCCCTGAACGAATTGTGTTAGAATTTCTCTCCCTTTCCCTGTCTTTGTTTCATGGGTTTTTAAAAGTAATTTATTTTTATAATGGGGTTTAGCTGCTTTTCACGGCTGTGTTTATGCCGCTTTACACCCACTTGACACACTAACAGAGAGATATCAATACATAGGTTTTAAGATTATTACTAGTCAGATATATTCTTGTGCGGTGAATCGGGCGTGTTGAGTCCAGTTCTCTGAGCAAGGAGTAGGTCTTGTCTATTACATATTGGGTTTATGGAACGGTATCTGAGCTAATTTGAAACTCTTGTTTTATGTATCACCCCACCTCACCTTTCCCGTTAAGCAGCCATAGTGTGTTTTCTGCATGTGTGACTCTGTTCTGTTTTGTAATTCAGTTCAAGTGTAACGGTTTTTACATTCCCTCTATAAGTGACACCTTATGAGAAGTGTCCTTTTCTGTGTGACTTATTTCACTTAGAATCGTCTTACCTAAATCCACTCATCATGCTGCTACTAGCCTTATGACATTGATTTCATGGCTGAGTGATATTCCATTGTACATAAGGACCACAACTTTTTTATCCATTTTTCGCTTTCCTGGGATATTTAAGGTGGAAGGAAGTGGAGGTCCTTGTCAACAGAGCAGCCCTAAACTTTGGGGTGCTTGTGTCTTGCTGATTTTCAATTTTCCCACTTTATCCCCCCATGCGTGGAAGTGCCCTATGCTCTCTAAGCTGTGTTTTTTAGATGTTTCAGGACACACCGTACACTTCTCCAGAGTGGCTGTTGGCAATTTACATCCCGCCCATCAGTGTAGCAAGGCTCCCATTTCTCCATGGCCTGTCCTGCATTTCTGGTTTTGACACTTTTTTCAGCATGGCCCTTTTGACCGATGGGAAGCGAGACTTCTTTGTAGCGCTGATTTGCCTTTCCAGGTTGCTTGGTTGGCCAAAAAGGGCGTATGCGTTTTTTCCTGAATATATTCAGGAAAAAACGCATACGCCCTTTTTGGCCAAGGGCATCATTGTCAACGTTTTGCCGCTTTTCATGTGCTTTAAAGGCGATTCGAATCTACCTCCTGAAATCTGTTTCCTGCAATTCTGCCTTGATTTCAAATCCTCTTCTTTGCCTTCCCTCAATATATTTGTGGACGAGAGTTATCATTTATAACTCTGCAGGTTTGTGAATTGCAGTGCCCTGAAGCTCCATTTTACAAGTCGCTTTTTTGGGAGCCGGCCGCAAAAGCGCAGGATGGCTTCAGGCCCTGTTCTGGTTCCGGGGGGCAGGCTGAGCCTGTGGTTAATTCTTCTTCCTGATGGGAAAATAGAGTGACCTGTGCCTCTCCCAACACCAAGAGCTAGTCTCTCATTGGTTCCCCGTCTTCCCGTTCATCCTCAGGACAAATTGCAACCTGTACGGAACAGGAGGTTAAAGGTGCTGATGCTCCAAGTAGGGAGATTGCTAGTAAAGTGGCTGGAATGGCGAACCCGAGCACAAGGAGATGAGAAATGAGGTGCGTTTTAGAAACCTTTCCCCATCACACGGTGTACCATCTTCTGGGTTTCTCATGCACGTTTTCGATGTAGGAAGATGCCCTTGAACCTGGAGATTTGGGACCCATGCGATGGGTAGCACGCAGTATTACTTTAAAGGGTCTGCGTTTGCTCACCCAACCTCACCAGACCTCTCAGCCCCACGAGTGTCCACCCTTATGTCTCATCCAGCTGTGGGTCTAGACATGGTCAATCCAGGTTGCATCACAGCCCCTGAACGAATTGTGTAAGAATTTCTCTCTCTTTCCCTGTCTTTGTTTCATGGGTTTTTAAAAGTAATTTATTTTTATAATGGGGTTTAGCTGCTTTTCACGGCTGTGTTTATGCCGCTTTACACCCATTTGACACACTAACAGAGAGATATCAATACATAGGTTTTAAGATTATTACTAGTCAGATATATTCTTGTGCGGTGAATCGGGCGTGTTGAGTCCAGTTCTCTGAGCAAGGAGTAGGTCTTGTCTATTACATATTGGGTTTATGGAACGGTATCTGAGCTAATTTGAAACTCTTGTTTTATGTATCACCCCACCTCACCTTTCCCGTTAAGCAGCCATAGTGTGTTTTCTGCATGTGTGACTCTGTTCTGTTTTGTAATTCAGTTCAAGTGTAACGGTTTTTACATTCCCTCTATAAGTGACACCTTATGAGAAGTGTCCTTTTCTGTGTGACTTATTTCACTTAGAATCGTCTTACCTAAATCCACTCATCATGCTGCTACTAGCCTTATGACATTGATTTCATGGCTGAGTGATATTCCATTGTACATAAGGACCACAACTTTTTTATCCATTTTTCGCTTTCCTGGGATATTTAAGGTGGAAGGAAGTGGAGGTCCTTGTCAACAGAGCAGCCCTAAACTTTGGGGTGCTTGTGTCTTGCTGATTTTCAATTTTCCCACTTTATCCCCCCATGCGTGGAAGTGCCCTATGCTCTCTAAGCTGTGTTTTTTAGATGTTTCAGGACACACCGTACACTTCTCCAGAGTGGCTGTTGGCAATTTACATCCCGCCCATCAGTGTAGCAAGGCTCCCATTTCTCCATGGCCTGTCCTGCATTTCTGGTTTTGACACTTTTTTCAGCATGGCCCTTTTGACCGATGGGAAGCGAGACTTCTTTGTAGCGCTGATTTGCCTTTCCAGGTTGCTTGGTTGGCCAAAAAGGGCGTATGCGTTTTTTCCTGAATATATTCAGGAAAAAACGCATACGCCCTTTTTGGCCAAGGGCATCATTGTCAACGTTTTGCCGCTTTTCATGTGCTTTAAAGGCGATTCGAATCTACCTCCTGAAATCTGTTTCCTGCAATTCTGCCTTGATTTCAAATCCTCTTCTTTGCCTTCCCTCAATATATTTGTGGACGAGAGTTATCATTTATAACTCTGCAGGTTTGTGAATTGCAGTGCCCTGAAGCTCCATTTTACAAGTCGCTTTTTTGGGAGCCGGCCGCAAAAGCGCAGGATGGCTTCAGGCCCTGTTCTGGTTCCGGGGGGCAGGCTGAGCCTGTGGTTAATTCTTCTTCCTGATGGGAAAATAGAGTGACCTGTGCCTGTCCCAACACCAAGAGCTAGTCTCTCATTGGTTCCCCGTCTTCCCGTTCATCCTCAGGACAAATTGCAACCTGTACGGAACAGGAGGTTAAAGGTGCTGATGCTCCAAGTAGGGAGATTGCTAGTAAAGTGGCTGGAATGGCGAACCCGAGCACAAGGAGATGAGAAATGAGGTGCGTTTTAGAAACCTTTCCCCATCACACGGTGTACCATCTTCTGGGTTTCTCATGCACGTTTTCGATGTAGGAAGATGCCCTTGAACCTGGAGATTTGGGACCCATGCGATGGGTAGCACGCAGTATTACTTTAAAGGGTCTGCGTTTGCTCACCCAACCTCACCAGACCTCTCAGCCCCACGAGTGTCCACCCTTATGTCTCATCCAGCTGTGGGTCTAGACATGGTCAATCCAGGTTGCATCACAGCCCCTGAACGAATTGTGTAAGAATTTCTCTCTCTTTCCCTGTCTTTGTTTCATGGGTTTTTAAAAGTAATTTATTTTTATAATGGGGTTTAGCTGCTTTTCACGGCTGTGTTTATGCCGCTTTACACCCACTTGACACACTAACAGAGAGATATCAATACATAGGTTTTAAGATTATTACTAGTCAGATATATTCTTGTGCGGTGAATCGGGCGTGTTGAGTCCAGTTCTCTGAGCAAGGAGTAGGTCTTGTCTATTACATATTGGGTTTATGGAACGGTATCTGAGCTAATTTGAAACTCTTGTTTTATGTATCACCCCACCTCACCTTTCCCGTTAAGCAGCCATAGTGTGTTTTCTGCATGTGTGACTCTGTTCTGTTTTGTAATTCAGTTCAAGTGTAACGGTTTTTACATTCCCTCTCTAAGTGACACCTTATGAGAAGTGTCCTTTTCTGTGTGACTTATTTCACTTAGAATCGTCTTACCTAAATCCACTCATCATGCTGCTACTAGCCTTATGACATTGATTTCATGGCTGAGTGATATTCCATTGTACATAAGGACCACAACTTTTTTATCCATTTTTCGCTTTCCTGGGATATTTAAGGTGGAAGGAAGTGGAGGTCCTTGTCAACAGAGCAGCCCTAAACTTTGGGGTGCTTGTGTCTTGCTGATTTTCAATTTTCCCACTTTATCCCCCCATGCGTGGAAGTGCCCTATGCTCTCTAAGCTGTGTTTTTTAGATGTTTCAGGACACACCGTACACTTCTCCAGAGTGGCTGTTGGCAATTTACATCCCGCCCATCAGTGTAGCAAGGCTCCCATTTCTCCATGGCCTGTCCTGCATTTCTGGTTTTGACACTTTTTTCAGCATGGCCCTTTTGACCGATGGGAAGCGAGACTTCTTTGTAGCGCTGATTTGCCTTTCCAGGTTGCTTGGTTGGCCAAAAAGGGCGTATGCGTTTTTTCCTGAATATATTCAGGAAAAAACGCATACGCCCTTTTTGGCCAAGGGCATCATTGTCAACGTTTTGCCGCTTTTCATGTGCTTTAAAGGCGATTCGAATCTACCTCCTGAAATCTGTTTCCTGCAATTCTGCCTTGATTTCAAATCCTCTTCTTTGCCTTCCCTCAATATATTTGTGGACGAGAGTTATCATTTATAACTCTGCAGGTTTGTGAATTGCAGTGCCCTGAAGCTCCATTTTACAAGTCGCTTTTTTGGGAGCCGGCCGCAAAAGCGCAGGATGGCTTCAGGCCCTGTTCTGGTTCCGGGGGGCAGGCTGAGCCTGTGGTTAATTCTTCTTCCTGATGGGAAAATAGAGTGACCTGTGCCTGTCCCAACACCAAGAGCTAGTCTCTCATTGGTTCCCCGTCTTCCCGTTCATCCTCAGGACAAATTGCAACCTGTACGGAACAGGAGGTTAAAGGTGCTGATGCTCCAAGTAGGGAGATTGCTAGTAAAGTGGCTGGAATGGCGAACCCGAGCACAAGGAGATGAGAAATGAGGTGCGTTTTAGAAACCTTTCCCCATCACACGGTGTACCATCTTCTGGGTTTCTCATGCACGTTTTCGATGTAGGAAGATGCCCTTGAACCTGGAGATTTGGGACCCATGCGATGGGTAGCACGCAGTATTACTTTAAAGGGTCTGCGTTTGCTCACCCAACCTCACCAGACCTCTCAGCCCCACGAGTGTCCACCCTTATGTCTCATCCAGCTGTGGGTCTAGACATGGTCAATCCAGGTTGCATCACAGCCCCTGAACGAATTGTGTAAGAATTTCTCTCTCTTTCCCTGTCTTTGTTTCATGGGTTTTTAAAAGTAATTTATTTTTATAATGGGGTTTAGCTGCTTTTCACGGCTGTGTTTATGCCGCTTTACACCCACTTGACACACTAACAGAGAGATATCAATACATAGGTTTTAAGATTATTACTAGTCAGATATATTCTTGTGCGGTGAATCGGGCGTGTTGAGTCCAGTTCTCTGAGCAAGGAGTAGGTCTTGTCTATTACATATTGGGTTTATGGAACGGTATCTGAGCTAATTTGAAACTCTTGTTTTATGTATCACCCCACCTCACCTTTCCCGTTAAGCAGCCATAGTGTGTTTTCTGCATGTGTGACTCTGTTCTGTTTTGTAATTCAGTTCAAGTGTAACGGTTTTTACATTCCCTCTATAAGTGACACCTTATGAGAAGTGTCCTTTTCTGTGTGACTTATTTCACTTAGAATCGTCTTACCTAAATCCACTCATCATGCTGCTACTAGCCTTATGACATTGATTTCATGGCTGAGTGATATTCCATTGTACATAAGGACCACAACTTTTTTATCCATTTTTCGCTTTCCTGGGATATTTAAGGTGGAAGGAAGTGGAGGTCCTTGTCAACAGAGCAGCCCTAAACTTTGGGGTGCTTGTGTCTTGCTGATTTTCAATTTTCCCACTTTATCCCCCCATGCGTGGAAGTACCCTATGCTCTCTAAGCTGTGTTTTTTAGATGTTTCAGGACACACCGTACACTTCTCCAGAGTGGCTGTTGGCAATTTACATCCCGCCCATCAGTGTAGCAAGGCTCCCATTTCTCCATGGCCTGTCCTGCATTTCTGGTTTTGACACTTTTTTCAGCATGGCCCTTTTGACCGATGGGAAGCGAGACTTCTTTGTAGCGCTGATTTGCCTTTCCAGGTTGCTTGGTTGGCCAAAAAGGGCGTATGCGTTTTTTCCTGAATATATTCAGGAAAAAACGCATACGCCCTTTTTGGCCAAGGGCATCATTGTCAACGTTTTGCCGCTTTTCATGTGCTTTAAAGGCGATTCGAATCTACCTCCTGAAATCTGTTTCCTGCAATTCTGCCTTGATTTCAAATCCTCTTCTTTGCCTTCCCTCAATATATTTGTGGACGAGAGTTATCATTTATAACTCTGCAGGTTTGTGAATTGCAGTGCCCTGAAGCTCCATTTTACAAGTCGCTTTTTTGGGAGCCGGCCGCAAAAGCGCAGGATGGCTTCAGGCCCTGTTCTGGTTCAGGGGGGCAGGCTGAGCCTGTGGTTAATTCTTCTTCCTGATGGGAAAATAGAGTGACCTGTGCCTGTCCCAACACCAAGAGCTAGTCTCTCATTGGTTCCCCGTCTTCCCGTTCATCCTCAGGACAAATTGCAACCTGTACGGAACAGGAGGTTAAAGGTGCTGATGCTCCAAGTAGGGAGATTGCTAGTAAAGTGGCTGGAATGGCGAACCCGAGCACAAGGAGATGAGAAATGAGGTGCGTTTTAGAAACCTTTCCCCATCACACGGTGTACCATCTTCTGGGTTTCTCATGCACGTTTTCGATGTAGGAAGATGCCCTTGAACCTGGAGATTTGGGACCCATGCGATGGGTAGCACGCAGTATTACTTTAAAGGGTCTGCGTTTGCTCACCCAACCTCACCAGACCTCTCAGCCCCACGAGTGTCCACCCTTATGTCTCATCCAGCTGTGGGTCTAGACATGGTCAATCCAGGTTGCATCACAGCCCCTGAACGAATTGTGTAAGAATTTCTCTCTCTTTCCCTGTCTTTGTTTCATGGGTTTTTAAAAGTAATTTATTTTTATAATGGGGTTTAGCTGCTTTTCACGGCTGTGTTTATGCCGCTTTACACCCACTTGACACACTAACAGAGAGATATCAATACATAGGTTTTAAGATTATTACTAGTCAGATATATTCTTGTGCGGTGAATCGGGCGTGTTGAGTCCAGTTCTCTGAGCAAGGAGTAGGTCTTGTCTATTCCATATTGGGTTTATGGAACGGTATCTGAGCTAATTTGAAACTCTTGTTTTATGTATCACCCCACCTCACCTTTCCCGTTAAGCAGCCATAGTGTGTTTTCTGCATGTGTGACTCTGTTCTGTTTTGTAATTCAGTTCAAGTGTAACGGTTTTTACATTCCCTCTATAAGTGACACCTTATGAGAAGTGTCCTTTTCTGTGTGACTTATTTCACTTAGAATCGTCTTACCTAAATCCACTCATCATGCTGCTACTAGCCTTATGACATTGATTTCATGGCTGAGTGATATTCCATTGTACATAAGGACCACAACTTTTTTATCCATTTTTCGCTTTCCTGGGATATTTAAGGTGGAAGGAAGTGGAGGTCCTTGTCAACAGAGCAGCCCTAAACTTTGGGGTGCTTGTGTCTTGCTGATTTTCAATTTTCCCACTTTATCCCCCCATGCGTGGAAGTGCCCTATGCTCTCTAAGCTGTGTTTTTTAGATGTTTCAGGACACACCGTACACTTCTCCAGAGTGGCTGTTGGCAATTTACATCCCGCCCATCAGTGTAGCAAGGCTCCCATTTCTCCATGGCCTGTCCTGCATTTCTGGTTTTGACAGTTTTTTCAGCATGGCCCTTTTGACCGATGGGAAGCGAGACTTCTTTGTAGCGCTGATTTGCCTTTCCAGGTTGCTTGGTTGGCCAAAAAGGGCGTATGCGTTTTTTCCTGAATATATTCAGGAAAAAACGCATACGCCCTTTTTGGCCAAGGGCATCATTGTCAACGTTTTGCCGCTTTTCATGTGCTTTAAAGGCGATTCGAATCTACCTCCTGAAATCTGTTTCCTGCAATTCTGCCTTGATTTCAAATCCTCTTCTTTGCCTTCCCTCAATATATTTGTGGACGAGAGTTATCATTTATAACTCTGCAGGTTTGTGAATTGCAGTGCCCTGAAGCTCCATTTTACAAGTCGCTTTTTTGGGAGCCGGCCGCAAAAGCGCAGGATGGCTTCAGGCCCTGTTCTGGTTCAGGGGGGCAGGCTGAGCCTGTGGTTAATTCTTCTTCCTGATGGGAAAATAGAGTGACCTGTGCCTGTCCCAACACCAAGAGCTAGTCTCTCATTGGTTCCCCGTCTTCCCGTTCATCCTCAGGACAAATTGCAACCTGTACGGAACAGGAGGTTAAAGGTGCTGATGCTCCAAGTAGGGAGATTGCTAGTAAAGTGGCTGGAATGGCGAACCCGAGCACAAGGAGATGAGAAATGAGGTGCGTTTTAGAAACCTTTCCCCATCACACGGTGTACCATCGTCTGGGTTTCTCATGCATGTTTTCGATGTAGGAAGATGCCCTTGAACCTGGAGATTTGGGATCCATGCGATGGGTAGCACGCAGTATTACTTTAAAGGGTCTGCGTTTGCTCACCCAACCTCACCAAACCTCTCAGCCCCAAGAGTGTCCACCCTTATGTCTCATCCAGCTGTGGGTCTAGATATGGTCAATCCAGGTTGCATCACAGCCCCTGAACGAATTGTGTAAGAATTTCTCTCTCTTTCCCTGTCTTTGTTTCATGGGTTTTTAAAATAATTTATTTTTATAATGGGGTTTAGCTGCTTTTCACGGCTGTGTTTAGGCCGCTTTACACCCACTTGACACACTAACAGAGAGATATCAATATATAGGTTTTAAGATTATTACTAGTCAGATATATTCTTGTGCGGTGAATCGGGCGTGTTGAGTCCAGTTCTCTGAGCAAGGAGTAGGTCTTGTCTATTCCATATTGGGTTTATGGAACGGTATCTGAGCTAATTTGAAACTCTTGTTTTATGTATCACCCCACCTCACCTTTCCCGTTAAGCAGCCATAGTGTGTTTTCTGCATGTGTGACTCTGTTCTGTTTTGTAATTCAGTTCAAGTGTAACGGTTTTTACATTCCCTCTATAAGTGACACCTTATGAGAAGTGTCCTTTTCTGTGTGACTTATTTCACTTAGAATCGTCTTACCTAAATCCACTCATCATGCTGCTACTAGCCTTATGACATTGATTTCATGGCTGAGTGATATTCCATTGTACATAAGGACCACAACTTTTTTATCCATTTTTCGCTTTCCTGGGATATTTAAGGTGGAAGGAAGTGGAGGTCCTTGTCAACAGAGCAGCCCTAAACTTTGGGGTGCTTGTGTCTTGCTGATTTTCAATTTTCCCACTTTATCCCCCCATGCGTGGAAGTGCCCTATGCTCTCTAAGCTGTGTTTTTTAGATGTTTCAGGACACACCGTACACTTCTCCAGAGTGGCTGTTGGCAATTTACATCCCGCCCATCAGTGTAGCAAGGCTCCCATTTCTCCATGGCCTGTCCTGCATTTCTGGTTTTGACAGTTTTTTCAGCATGGCCCTTTTGACCGATGGGAAGCGAGACTTCTTTGTAGCGCTGATTTGCCTTTCCAGGTTGCTTGGTTGGCCAAAAAGGGCGTATGCGTTTTTTCCTGAATATATTCAGGAAAAAACGCATACGCCCTTTTTGGCCAAGGGCATCATTGTCAACGTTTTGCCGCTTTTCATGTGCTTTAAAGGCGATTCGAATCTACCTCCTGAAATCTGTTTCCTGCAATTCTGCCTTGATTTCAAATCCTCTTCTTTGCCTTCCCTCAATATATTTGTGGACGAGAGTTATCATTTATAACTCTGCAGGTTTGTGAATTGCAGTGCCCTGAAGCTCCATTTTACAAGTCGCTTTTTTGGGAGCCGGCCGCAAAAGCGCAGGATGGCTTCAGGCCCTGTTCTGGTTCCGGGGGGCAGGCTGAGCCTGTGGTTAATTCTTCTTCCTGATGGGAAAATAGAGTGACCTGTGCCTGTCCCAACACCAAGAGCTAGTCTCTCATTGGTTCCCCGTCTTCCCGTTCATCCTCAGGACAAATTGCAACCTGTACGGAACAGGAGGTTAAAGGTGCTGATGCTCCAAGTAGGGAGATTGCTAGTAAAGTGGCTGGAATGGCGAACCCGAGCACAAGGAGATGAGAAATGAGGTGCGTTTTAGAAACCTTTCCCCATCACACGGTGTACCATCGTCTGGGTTTCTCATGCACGTTTTCGATGTAGGAAGATGCCCTTGAACCTGGAGATTTGGGACCCATGCGATGGGTAGCACGCAGTATTACTTTAAAGGGTCTGCGTTTGCTCACCCAACCTCACCAAACCTCTCAGCCCCAAGAGTGTCCACCCTTATGTCTCATCCAGCTGTGGGTCTAGACATGGTCAATCCAGGTTGCATCACAGCCCCTGAACGAATTGTGTTAGAATTTCTCTCCCTTTCCCTGTCTTTGTTTCATGGGTTTTTAAAAGTAATTTATTTTTATAATGGGGTTTAGCTGCTTTTCACGGCTGTGTTTATGCCGCTTTACACCCACTTGACACACTAACAGAGAGATATCAATACATAGGTTTTAAGATTATTACTAGTCAGATATATTCTTGTGCGGTGAATCGGGCGTGTTGAGTCCAGTTCTCTGAGCAAGGAGTAGGTCTTGTCTATTACATATTGGGTTTATGGAACGGTATCTGAGCTAATTTGAAACTCTTGTTTTATGTATCACCCCACCTCACCTTTCCCGTTAAGCAGCCATAGTGTGTTTTCTGCATGTGTGACTCTGTTCTGTTTTGTAATTCAGTTCAAGTGTAACGGTTTTTACATTCCCTCTATAAGTGACACCTTATGAGAAGTGTCCTTTTCTGTGTGACTTATTTCACTTAGAATCGTCTTACCTAAATCCACTCATCATGCTGCTACTAGCCTTATGACATTGATTTCATGGCTGAGTGATATTCCATTGTACATAAGGACCACAACTTTTTTATCCATTTTTCGCTTTCCTGGGATATTTAAGGTGGAAGGAAGTGGAGGTCCTTGTCAACAGAGCAGCCCTAAACTTTGGGGTGCTTGTGTCTTGCTGATTTTCAATTTTCCCACTTTATCCCCCCATGCGTGGAAGTGCCCTATGCTCTCTAAGCTGTGTTTTTTAGATGTTTCAGGACACACCGTACACTTCTCCAGAGTGGCTGTTGGCAATTTACATCCCGCCCATCAGTGTAGCAAGGCTCCCATTTCTCCATGGCCTGTCCTGCATTTCTGGTTTTGACACTTTTTTCAGCATGGCCCTTTTGACCGATGGGAAGCGAGACTTCTTTGTAGCGCTGATTTGCCTTTCCAGGTTGCTTGGTTGGCCAAAAAGGGCGTATGCGTTTTTTCCTGAATATATTCAGGAAAAAACGCATACGCCCTTTTTGGCCAAGGGCATCATTGTCAACGTTTTGCCGCTTTTCATGTGCTTTAAAGGCGATTCGAATCTACCTCCTGAAATCTGTTTCCTGCAATTCTGCCTTGATTTCAAATCCTCTTCTTTGCCTTCCCTCAATATATTTGTGGACGAGAGTTATCATTTATAACTCTGCAGGTTTGTGAATTGCAGTGCCCTGAAGCTCCATTTTACAAGTCGCTTTTTTGGGAGCCGGCCGCAAAAGCGCAGGATGGCTTCAGGCCCTGTTCTGGTTCCGGGGGGCAGGCTGAGCCTGTGGTTAATTCTTCTTCCTGATGGGAAAATAGAGTGACCTGTGCCTCTCCCAACACCAAGAGCTAGTCTCTCATTGGTTCCCCGTCTTCCCGTTCATCCTCAGGACAAATTGCAACCTGTACGGAACAGGAGGTTAAAGGTGCTGATGCTCCAAGTAGGGAGATTGCTAGTAAAGTGGCTGGAATGGCGAACCCGAGCACAAGGAGATGAGAAATGAGGTGCGTTTTAGAAACCTTTCCCCATCACACGGTGTACCATCTTCTGGGTTTCTCATGCACGTTTTCGATGTAGGAAGATGCCCTTGAACCTGGAGATTTGGGACCCATGCGATGGGTAGCACGCAGTATTACTTTAAAGGGTCTGCGTTTGCTCACCCAACCTCACCAGACCTCTCAGCCCCACGAGTGTCCACCCTTATGTCTCATCCAGCTGTGGGTCTAGACATGGTCAATCCAGGTTGCATCACAGCCCCTGAACGAATTGTGTAAGAATTTCTCTCTCTTTCCCTGTCTTTGTTTCATGGGTTTTTAAAAGTAATTTATTTTTATAATGGGGTTTAGCTGCTTTTCACGGCTGTGTTTATGCCGCTTTACACCCATTTGACACACTAACAGAGAGATATCAATACATAGGTTTTAAGATTATTACTAGTCAGATATATTCTTGTGCGGTGAATCGGGCGTG
This sequence comes from Balaenoptera physalus, assembly GCF_965194825.1. NCBI lineage: Eukaryota > Metazoa > Chordata > Mammalia > Artiodactyla > Balaenopteridae > Balaenoptera > Balaenoptera physalus. The sequence continues at coordinate 79,084 of NW_028125175.1, forward strand.
TTGAGTCCAGTTCTCTGAGCAAGGAGTAGGTCTTGTCTATTACATATTGGGTTTATGGAACGGTATCTGAGCTAATTTGAAACTCTTGTTTTATGTATCACCCCACCTCACCTTTCCCGTTAAGCAGCCATAGTGTGTTTTCTGCATGTGTGACTCTGTTCTGTTTTGTAATTCAGTTCAAGTGTAACGGTTTTTACATTCCCTCTATAAGTGACACCTTATGAGAAGTGTCCTTTTCTGTGTGACTTATTTCACTTAGAATCGTCTTACCTAAATCCACTCATCATGCTGCTACTAGCCTTATGACATTGATTTCATGGCTGAGTGATATTCCATTGTACATAAGGACCACAACTTTTTTATCCATTTTTCGCTTTCCTGGGATATTTAAGGTGGAAGGAAGTGGAGGTCCTTGTCAACAGAGCAGCCCTAAACTTTGGGGTGCTTGTGTCTTGCTGATTTTCAATTTTCCCACTTTATCCCCCCATGCGTGGAAGTGCCCTATGCTCTCTAAGCTGTGTTTTTTAGATGTTTCAGGACACACCGTACACTTCTCCAGAGTGGCTGTTGGCAATTTACATCCCGCCCATCAGTGTAGCAAGGCTCCCATTTCTCCATGGCCTGTCCTGCATTTCTGGTTTTGACACTTTTTTCAGCATGGCCCTTTTGACCGATGGGAAGCGAGACTTCTTTGTAGCGCTGATTTGCCTTTCCAGGTTGCTTGGTTGGCCAAAAAGGGCGTATGCGTTTTTTCCTGAATATATTCAGGAAAAAACGCATACGCCCTTTTTGGCCAAGGGCATCATTGTCAACGTTTTGCCGCTTTTCATGTGCTTTAAAGGCGATTCGAATCTACCTCCTGAAATCTGTTTCCTGCAATTCTGCCTTGATTTCAAATCCTCTTCTTTGCCTTCCCTCAATATATTTGTGGACGAGAGTTATCATTTATAACTCTGCAGGTTTGTGAATTGCAGTGCCCTGAAGCTCCATTTTACAAGTCGCTTTTTTGGGAGCCGGCCGCAAAAGCGCAGGATGGCTTCAGGCCCTGTTCTGGTTCCGGGGGGCAGGCTGAGCCTGTGGTTAATTCTTCTTCCTGATGGGAAAATAGAGTGACCTGTGCCTGTCCCAACACCAAGAGCTAGTCTCTCATTGGTTCCCCGTCTTCCCGTTCATCCTCAGGACAAATTGCAACCTGTACGGAACAGGAGGTTAAAGGTGCTGATGCTCCAAGTAGGGAGATTGCTAGTAAAGTGGCTGGAATGGCGAACCCGAGCACAAGGAGATGAGAAATGAGGTGCGTTTTAGAAACCTTTCCCCATCACACGGTGTACCATCTTCTGGGTTTCTCATGCACGTTTTCGATGTAGGAAGATGCCCTTGAACCTGGAGATTTGGGACCCATGCGATGGGTAGCACGCAGTATTACTTTAAAGGGTCTGCGTTTGCTCACCCAACCTCACCAGACCTCTCAGCCCCACGAGTGTCCACCCTTATGTCTCATCCAGCTGTGGGTCTAGACATGGTCAATCCAGGTTGCATCACAGCCCCTGAACGAATTGTGTAAGAATTTCTCTCTCTTTCCCTGTCTTTGTTTCATGGGTTTTTAAAAGTAATTTATTTTTATAATGGGGTTTAGCTGCTTTTCACGGCTGTGTTTATGCCGCTTTACACCCACTTGACACACTAACAGAGAGATATCAATACATAGGTTTTAAGATTATTACTAGTCAGATATATTCTTGTGCGGTGAATCGGGCGTGTTGAGTCCAGTTCTCTGAGCAAGGAGTAGGTCTTGTCTATTACATATTGGGTTTATGGAACGGTATCTGAGCTAATTTGAAACTCTTGTTTTATGTATCACCCCACCTCACCTTTCCCGTTAAGCAGCCATAGTGTGTTTTCTGCATGTGTGACTCTGTTCTGTTTTGTAATTCAGTTCAAGTGTAACGGTTTTTACATTCCCTCTCTAAGTGACACCTTATGAGAAGTGTCCTTTTCTGTGTGACTTATTTCACTTAGAATCGTCTTACCTAAATCCACTCATCATGCTGCTACTAGCCTTATGACATTGATTTCATGGCTGAGTGATATTCCATTGTACATAAGGACCACAACTTTTTTATCCATTTTTCGCTTTCCTGGGATATTTAAGGTGGAAGGAAGTGGAGGTCCTTGTCAACAGAGCAGCCCTAAACTTTGGGGTGCTTGTGTCTTGCTGATTTTCAATTTTCCCACTTTATCCCCCCATGCGTGGAAGTGCCCTATGCTCTCTAAGCTGTGTTTTTTAGATGTTTCAGGACACACCGTACACTTCTCCAGAGTGGCTGTTGGCAATTTACATCCCGCCCATCAGTGTAGCAAGGCTCCCATTTCTCCATGGCCTGTCCTGCATTTCTGGTTTTGACACTTTTTTCAGCATGGCCCTTTTGACCGATGGGAAGCGAGACTTCTTTGTAGCGCTGATTTGCCTTTCCAGGTTGCTTGGTTGGCCAAAAAGGGCGTATGCGTTTTTTCCTGAATATATTCAGGAAAAAACGCATACGCCCTTTTTGGCCAAGGGCATCATTGTCAACGTTTTGCCGCTTTTCATGTGCTTTAAAGGCGATTCGAATCTACCTCCTGAAATCTGTTTCCTGCAATTCTGCCTTGATTTCAAATCCTCTTCTTTGCCTTCCCTCAATATATTTGTGGACGAGAGTTATCATTTATAACTCTGCAGGTTTGTGAATTGCAGTGCCCTGAAGCTCCATTTTACAAGTCGCTTTTTTGGGAGCCGGCCGCAAAAGCGCAGGATGGCTTCAGGCCCTGTTCTGGTTCCGGGGGGCAGGCTGAGCCTGTGGTTAATTCTTCTTCCTGATGGGAAAATAGAGTGACCTGTGCCTGTCCCAACACCAAGAGCTAGTCTCTCATTGGTTCCCCGTCTTCCCGTTCATCCTCAGGACAAATTGCAACCTGTACGGAACAGGAGGTTAAAGGTGCTGATGCTCCAAGTAGGGAGATTGCTAGTAAAGTGGCTGGAATGGCGAACCCGAGCACAAGGAGATGAGAAATGAGGTGCGTTTTAGAAACCTTTCCCCATCACACGGTGTACCATCTTCTGGGTTTCTCATGCACGTTTTCGATGTAGGAAGATGCCCTTGAACCTGGAGATTTGGGACCCATGCGATGGGTAGCACGCAGTATTACTTTAAAGGGTCTGCGTTTGCTCACCCAACCTCACCAGACCTCTCAGCCCCACGAGTGTCCACCCTTATGTCTCATCCAGCTGTGGGTCTAGACATGGTCAATCCAGGTTGCATCACAGCCCCTGAACGAATTGTGTAAGAATTTCTCTCTCTTTCCCTGTCTTTGTTTCATGGGTTTTTAAAAGTAATTTATTTTTATAATGGGGTTTAGCTGCTTTTCACGGCTGTGTTTATGCCGCTTTACACCCACTTGACACACTAACAGAGAGATATCAATACATAGGTTTTAAGATTATTACTAGTCAGATATATTCTTGTGCGGTGAATCGGGCGTGTTGAGTCCAGTTCTCTGAGCAAGGAGTAGGTCTTGTCTATTCCATATTGGGTTTATGGAACGGTATCTGAGCTAATTTGAAACTCTTGTTTTATGTATCACCCCACCTCACCTTTCCCGTTAAGCAGCCATAGTGTGTTTTCTGCATGTGTGACTCTGTTCTGTTTTGTAATTCAGTTCAAGTGTAACGGTTTTTACATTCCCTCTATAAGTGACACCTTATGAGAAGTGTCCTTTTCTGTGTGACTTATTTCACTTAGAATCGTCTTACCTAAATCCACTCATCATGCTGCTACTAGCCTTATGACATTGATTTCATGGCTGAGTGATATTCCATTGTACATAAGGACCACAACTTTTTTATCCATTTTTCGCTTTCCTGGGATATTTAAGGTGGAAGGAAGTGGAGGTCCTTGTCAACAGAGCAGCCCTAAACTTTGGGGTGCTTGTGTCTTGCTGATTTTCAATTTTCCCACTTTATCCCCCCATGCGTGGAAGTACCCTATGCTCTCTAAGCTGTGTTTTTTAGATGTTTCAGGACACACCGTACACTTCTCCAGAGTGGCTGTTGGCAATTTACATCCCGCCCATCAGTGTAGCAAGGCTCCCATTTCTCCATGGCCTGTCCTGCATTTCTGGTTTTGACACTTTTTTCAGCATGGCCCTTTTGACCGATGGGAAGCGAGACTTCTTTGTAGCGCTGATTTGCCTTTCCAGGTTGCTTGGTTGGCCAAAAAGGGCGTATGCGTTTTTTCCTGAATATATTCAGGAAAAAACGCATACGCCCTTTTTGGCCAAGGGCATCATTGTCAACGTTTTGCCGCTTTTCATGTGCTTTAAAGGCGATTCGAATCTACCTCCTGAAATCTGTTTCCTGCAATTCTGCCTTGATTTCAAATCCTCTTCTTTGCCTTCCCTCAATATATTTGTGGACGAGAGTTATCATTTATAACTCTGCAGGTTTGTGAATTGCAGTGCCCTGAAGCTCCATTTTACAAGTCGCTTTTTTGGGAGCCGGCCGCAAAAGCGCAGGATGGCTTCAGGCCCTGTTCTGGTTCAGGGGGGCAGGCTGAGCCTGTGGTTAATTCTTCTTCCTGATGGGAAAATAGAGTGACCTGTGCCTGTCCCAACACCAAGAGCTAGTCTCTCATTGGTTCCCCGTCTTCCCGTTCATCCTCAGGACAAATTGCAACCTGTACGGAACAGGAGGTTAAAGGTGCTGATGCTCCAAGTAGGGAGATTGCTAGTAAAGTGGCTGGAATGGCGAACCCGAGCACAAGGAGATGAGAAATGAGGTGCGTTTTAGAAACCTTTCCCCATCACACGGTGTACCATCTTCTGGGTTTCTCATGCACGTTTTCGATGTAGGAAGATGCCCTTGAACCTGGAGATTTGGGACCCATGCGATGGGTAGCACGCAGTATTACTTTAAAGGGTCTGCGTTTGCTCACCCAACCTCACCAGACCTCTCAGCCCCACGAGTGTCCACCCTTATGTCTCATCCAGCTGTGGGTCTAGACATGGTCAATCCAGGTTGCATCACAGCCCCTGAACGAATTGTGTAAGAATTTCTCTCTCTTTCCCTGTCTTTGTTTCATGGGTTTTTAAAAGTAATTTATTTTTATAATGGGGTTTAGCTGCTTTTCACGGCTGTGTTTATGCCGCTTTACACCCACTTGACACACTAACAGAGAGATATCAATACATAGGTTTTAAGATTATTACTAGTCAGATATATTCTTGTGCGGTGAATCGGGCGTGTTGAGTCCAGTTCTCTGAGCAAGGAGTAGGTCTTGTCTATTCCATATTGGGTTTATGGAACGGTATCTGAGCTAATTTGAAACTCTTGTTTTATGTATCACCCCACCTCACCTTTCCCGTTAAGCAGCCATAGTGTGTTTTCTGCATGTGTGACTCTGTTCTGTTTTGTAATTCAGTTCAAGTGTAACGGTTTTTACATTCCCTCTATAAGTGACACCTTATGAGAAGTGTCCTTTTCTGTGTGACTTATTTCACTTAGAATCGTCTTACCTAAATCCACTCATCATGCTGCTACTAGCCTTATGACATTGATTTCATGGCTGAGTGATATTCCATTGTACATAAGGACCACAACTTTTTTATCCATTTTTCGCTTTCCTGGGATATTTAAGGTGGAAGGAAGTGGAGGTCCTTGTCAACAGAGCAGCCCTAAACTTTGGGGTGCTTGTGTCTTGCTGATTTTCAATTTTCCCACTTTATCCCCCCATGCGTGGAAGTGCCCTATGCTCTCTAAGCTGTGTTTTTTAGATGTTTCAGGACACACCGTACACTTCTCCAGAGTGGCTGTTGGCAATTTACATCCCGCCCATCAGTGTAGCAAGGCTCCCATTTCTCCATGGCCTGTCCTGCATTTCTGGTTTTGACAGTTTTTTCAGCATGGCCCTTTTGACCGATGGGAAGCGAGACTTCTTTGTAGCGCTGATTTGCCTTTCCAGGTTGCTTGGTTGGCCAAAAAGGGCGTATGCGTTTTTTCCTGAATATATTCAGGAAAAAACGCATACGCCCTTTTTGGCCAAGGGCATCATTGTCAACGTTTTGCCGCTTTTCATGTGCTTTAAAGGCGATTCGAATCTACCTCCTGAAATCTGTTTCCTGCAATTCTGCCTTGATTTCAAATCCTCTTCTTTGCCTTCCCTCAATATATTTGTGGACGAGAGTTATCATTTATAACTCTGCAGGTTTGTGAATTGCAGTGCCCTGAAGCTCCATTTTACAAGTCGCTTTTTTGGGAGCCGGCCGCAAAAGCGCAGGATGGCTTCAGGCCCTGTTCTGGTTCAGGGGGGCAGGCTGAGCCTGTGGTTAATTCTTCTTCCTGATGGGAAAATAGAGTGACCTGTGCCTGTCCCAACACCAAGAGCTAGTCTCTCATTGGTTCCCCATCTTCCCGTTCATCCTCAGGACAAATTGCAACCTGTACGGAACAGGAGGTTAAAGGTGCTGATGCTCCAAGTAGGGAGATTGCTAGTAAAGTGGCTGGAATGGCGAACCCGAGCACAAGGAGATGAGAAATGAGGTGCGTTTTAGAAACCTTTCCCCATCACACGGTGTACCATCGTCTGGGTTTCTCATGCATGTTTTCGATGTAGGAAGATGCCCTTGAACCTGGAGATTTGGGATCCATGCGATGGGTAGCACGCAGTATTACTTTAAAGGGTCTGCGTTTGCTCACCCAACCTCACCAAACCTCTCAGCCCCAAGAGTGTCCACCCTTATGTCTCATCCAGCTGTGGGTCTAGATATGGTCAATCCAGGTTGCATCACAGCCCCTGAACGAATTGTGTAAGAATTTCTCTCTCTTTCCCTGTCTTTGTTTCATGGGTTTTTAAAATAATTTATTTTTATAATGGGGTTTAGCTGCTTTTCACGGCTGTGTTTAGGCCGCTTTACACCCACTTGACACACTAACAGAGAGATATCAATATATAGGTTTTAAGATTATTACTAGTCAGATATATTCTTGTGCGGTGAATCGGGCGTGTTGAGTCCAGTTCTCTGAGCAAGGAGTAGGTCTTGTCTATTCCATATTGGGTTTATGGAACGGTATCTGAGCTAATTTGAAACTCTTGTTTTATGTATCACCCCACCTCACCTTTCCCGTTAAGCAGCCATAGTGTGTTTTCTGCATGTGTGACTCTGTTCTGTTTTGTAATTCAGTTCAAGTGTAACGGTTTTTACATTCCCTCTATAAGTGACACCTTATGAGAAGTGTCCTTTTCTGTGTGACTTATTTCACTTAGAATCGTCTTACCTAAATCCACTCATCATGCTGCTACTAGCCTTATGACATTGATTTCATGGCTGAGTGATATTCCATTGTACATAAGGACCACAACTTTTTTATCCATTTTTCGCTTTCCTGGGATATTTAAGGTGGAAGGAAGTGGAGGTCCTTGTCAACAGAGCAGCCCTAAACTTTGGGGTGCTTGTGTCTTGCTGATTTTCAATTTTCCCACTTTATCCCCCCATGCGTGGAAGTGCCCTATGCTCTCTAAGCTGTGTTTTTTAGATGTTTCAGGACACACCGTACACTTCTCCAGAGTGGCTGTTGGCAATTTACATCCCGCCCATCAGTGTAGCAAGGCTCCCATTTCTCCATGGCCTGTCCTGCATTTCTGGTTTTGACAGTTTTTTCAGCATGGCCCTTTTGACCGATGGGAAGCGAGACTTCTTTGTAGCGCTGATTTGCCTTTCCAGGTTGCTTGGTTGGCCAAAAAGGGCGTATGCGTTTTTTCCTGAATATATTCAGGAAAAAACGCATACGCCCTTTTTGGCCAAGGGCATCATTGTCAACGTTTTGCCGCTTTTCATGTGCTTTAAAGGCGATTCGAATCTACCTCCTGAAATCTGTTTCCTGCAATTCTGCCTTGATTTCAAATCCTCTTCTTTGCCTTCCCTCAATATATTTGTGGACGAGAGTTATCATTTATAACTCTGCAGGTTTGTGAATTGCAGTGCCCTGAAGCTCCATTTTACAAGTCGGTTTTTTGGGAGCCGGCCGCAAAAGCGCAGGATGGCTTCAGGCCCTGTTCTGGTTCCGGGGGGCAGGCTGAGCCTGTGGTTAATTCTTCTTCCTGATGGGAAAATAGAGTGACCTGTGCCTGTCCCAACACCAAGAGCTAGTCTCTCATTGGTTCCCCGTCTTCCCGTTCATCCTCAGGACAAATTGCAACCTGTACGGAACAGGAGGTTAAAGGTGCTGATGCTCCAAGTAGGGAGATTGCTAGTAAAGTGGCTGGAATGGCGAACCCGAGCACAAGGAGATGAGAAATGAGGTGCGTTTTAGAAACCTTTCCCCATCACACGGTGTACCATCTTCTGGGTTTCTCATGCATGTTTTCGATGTAGGAAGATGCCCTTGAACCTGGAGATTTGGGACCCATGCGATGGGTAGCACGCAGTATTACTTTAAAGGGTCTGCGTTTGCTCACCCAACCTCACCAAACCTCTCAGCCCCAAGAGTGTCCACCCTTATGTCTCATCCAGCTGTGGGTCTAGATATGGTCAATCCAGGTTGCATCACAGCTCCTGAACGAATTGTGTAAGAATTTCTCTCTCTTTCCCTGTCTTTGTTTCATGGGTTTTTAAAAGTAATTTATTTTTATAATGGGGTTTAGCTGCTTTTCACGGCTGTGTTTATGCCGCTTTACACCCACTTGACACACTAACAGAGAGATATCAATACATAGGTTTTAAGATTATTACTAGTCAGATATATTCTTGTGCGGTGAATCGGGCGTGTTTAGTCCAGTTCTCTGAGCAAGGAGTAGGTCTTGTCTATTACATATTGGGTTTATGGAACGGTATCTGAGCTAATTTGAAACTCTTGTTTTATGTATCACCCCACCTCACCTTTCCCGTTAAGCAGCCATAGTGTGTTTTCTGCATGTGTGACTCTGTTCTGTATTGTAAGTCAGTTCAAGTGTAACGGTTTTTACATTCCCTCTATAAGTGACACCTTATGAGAAGTGTCCTTTTCTGTGTGACTTATTTCACTTAGAATCGTCTTACCTAAATCCACTCATCATGCTGTTACTAGCCTTATGACATTGATTTCATGGCTGAGTGATATTCCATTGTACATAAGGACCACAACTTTTTTATCCATTTTTCGCTTTCCTGGGATATTTAAGGTGGAAGGAAGTGGAGGTCCTTGTCAACAGAGCAGCCCTAAACTTTGGGGTGCTTGTGTCTTGCTGATTTTCAATTTTCCCACTTTATCCCCCCATGCGTGGAAGTGCCCTATGCTCTCTAAGCTGTGTTTTTTAGATGTTTCAGGACACACCGTACACTTCTCCAGAGTGGCTGTTGGCAATTTACATCCCGCCCATCAGTGTAGCAAGGCTCCCATTTCTCCATGGCCTGTCCTGCATTTCTGGTTTTGACAGTTTTTTCAGCATGGCCCTTTTGACCGATGGGAAGCGAGACTTCTTTGTAGCGCTGATTTGCCTTTCCAGGTTGCTTGGTTGGCCAAAAAGGGCGTATGCGTTTTTTCCTGAATATATTCAGGAAAAAACGCATACGCCCTTTTTGGCCAAGGGCATCATTGTCAACGTTTTGCCGCTTTTCATGTGCTTTAAAGGCGATTTGAATCTACCTCCTGAAATCTGTTTCCTGCAATTCTGCCTTGATTTCAAATCCTCTTCTTTGCCTTCCCTCAATATATTTGTGGACGAGAGTTATCATTTATAACTCTGCAGGTTTGTGAATTGCAGTGCCCTGAAGCTCCATTTTACAAGTCGCTTTTTTGGGAGCCGGCCGCAAAAGCGCAGGATGGCTTCAGGCCCTGTTCTGGTTCCGGGGGGCAGGCTGAGCCTGTGGTTAATTCTTCTTCCTGATGGGAAAATAGAGTGACCTGTGCCTCTCCCAACACCAAGAGCTAGTCTCTCATTGGTTCCCCGTCTTCCCGTTCATCCTCAGGACAAATTGCAACCTGTACGGAACAGGAGGTTAAAGGTGCTGATGCTCCAAGTAGGGAGATTGCTAGTAAAGTGGCTGGAATGGCGAACCCGAGCACAAGGAGATGAGAAATGAGGTGCGTTTTAGAAACCTTTCCCCATCACACGGTGTACCATCTTCTGGGTTTCTCATGCATGTTTTCGATGTAGGAAGATGCCCTTGAACCTGGAGATTTGGGACCCATGCGATGGGTAGCACGCAGTATTACTTTAAAGGGTCTGCGTTTGCTCACCCAACCTCACCAAACCTCTCAGCCCCAAGAGTGTCCACCCTTATGTCTCATCCAGCTGTGGGTCTAGATATGGTCAATCCAGGTTGCATCACAGCTCCTGAACGAATTGTGTAAGAATTTCTCTCTCTTTCCCTGTCTTTGTTTCATGGGTTTTTAAAAGTAATTTATTTTTATAATGGGGTTTAGCTGCTTTTCACGGCTGTGTTTATGCCGCTTTACACCCACTTGACACACTAACAGAGAGATATCAATACATAGGTTTTAAGATTATTACTAGTCAGATATATTCTTGTGCGGTGAATCGGGCGTGTTGAGTCCAGTTCTCTGAGCAAGGAGTAGGTCTTGTCTATTACATATTGGGTTTATGGAACGGTATCTGTGCTAATTTGAAACTCTTGTTTTATATATCACCCCACCTCACCTTTCCCGTTAAGCAGCCATAGTGTGTTTTCTGCATGTGTGACTCTGTTCTGTATTGTAAGTCAGTTCAAGTGTAACGGTTTTTACATTCCCTCTATAAGTGACACCTTATGAGAAGTGTCCTTTTCTGTGTGACTTATTTCACTTAGAATCGTCTTACCTAAATCCACTCATCATGCTGCTACTAGCCTTATGACATTGATTTCATGGCTGAGTGATATTCCATTGTACATAAGGACCACAACTTTTTTATCCATTTTTCGCTTTCCTGGGATATTTAAGGTGGAAGGAAGTGGAGGTCCTTGTCAACAGAGCAGCCCTAAACTTTGGGGTGCTTGTGTCTTGCTGATTTTCAATTTTCCCACTTTATCCCCCCATGCGTGGAAGTGCCCTATGCTCTCTAAGCTGTGTTTTTTAGATGTTTCAGGACACACCGTACACTTCTCCAGAGTGGCTGTTGGCAATTTACATCCCGCCCATCAGTGTAGCAAGGCTCCCATTTCTCCATGGCCTGTCCTGCATTTCTGGTTTTGACAGTTTTTTCAGCATGGCCCTTTTGACCGATGGGAAGCGAGACTTCTTTGTAGCGCTGATTTGCCTTTCCAGGTTGCTTGGTTGGCCAAAAAGGGCGTATGCGTTTTTTCCTGAATATATTCAGGAAAAAACGCATACGCCCTTTTTGGCCAAGGGCATCATTGTCAACGTTTTGCCGCTTTTCATGTGCTTTAAAGGCGATTCGAATCTACCTCCTGAAATCTGTTTCCTGCAATTCTGCCTTGATTTCAAATCCTCTTCTTTGCCTTCCCTCAATATATTTGTGGACGAGAGTTATCATTTATAACTCTGCAGGTTTGTGAATTGCAGTGCCCTGAAGCTCCATTTTACAAGTCGCTTTTTTGGGAGCCGGCCGCAAAAGCGCAGGATGGCTTCAGGCCCTGTTCTGGTTCCGGGGGGCAGGCTGAGCCTGTGGTTAATTCTTCTTCCTGATGGGAAAATAGAGTGACCTGTGCCTGTCTCAACACCAAGAGCTAGTCTCTCATTGGTTCCCCATCTTCCCGTTCATCCTCAGGACAAATTGCAACCTGTACGGAACAGGAGGTTAAAGGTGCTGATGCTCCAAGTAGGGAGATTGCTAGTAAAGTGGCTGGAATGGCGAACCCGAGCACAAGGAGATGAGAAATGAGGTGCGTTTTAGAAACCTTTCCCCATCACACGGTGTACCATCTTCTGGGTTTCTCATGCACGTTTTCGATGCAGGAAGATGCCCTTGAACCTGGAGATTTGGGACCCATGCGATGGGTAGCACGCAGTATTACTTTAAAGGGTCTGCGTTTGCTCACCCAACCTCACCAGACCTCTCAGCCCCACGAGTGTCCACCCTTATGTCTCATCCAGCTGTGGGTCTAGACATGGTCAATCCATGTTGCATCACAGCCCCTGAACGAATTGTGTAAGAATTTCTCTCTCTTTCCCTGTCTTTGTTTCATGGGTTTTTAAAAGTAATTTATTTTTATAATGGGGTTTAGCTGCTTTTCACGGCTGTGTTTATGCCGCTTTACACCCACTTGACACACTAACAGAGAGATATCAATACATAGGTTTTAAGATTATTACTAGTCAGATATATTCTTGTGCGGTGAATCGGGCGTGTTGAGTCCAGTTCTCTGAGCAAGGAGTAGGTCTTGTCTATTACATATTGGGTTTATGGAACGGTATCTGAGCTAATTTGAAACTCTTGTTTTATGTATCACCCCACCTCACCTTTCCCGTTAAGCAGCCATAGTGTGTTTTCTGCATGTGTGACTCTGTTCTGTTTTGTAATTCAGTTCAAGTGTAACGGTTTTTACATTCCCTCTATAAGTGACACCTTATGAGAAGTGTCCTTTTCTGTGTGACTTATTTCACTTAGAATCGTCTTACCTAAATCCACTCATCATGCTGCTACTAGCCTTATGACATTGATTTCATGGCTGAGTGATATTCCATTGTACATAAGGACCACAACTTTTTTATCCATTTTTCGCTTTCCTGGGATATTTAAGGTGGAAGGAAGTGGAGGTCCTTGTCAACAGAGCAGCCCTAAACTTTGGGGTGCTTGTGTCTTGCTGATTTTCAATTTTCCCACTTTATCCCCCCATGCGTGGAAGTACCCTATGCTCTCTAAGCTGTGTTTTTTAGATGTTTCAGGACACACCGTACACTTCTCCAGAGTGGCTGTTGGCAATTTACATCCCGCCCATCAGTGTAGCAAGGCTCCCATTTCTCCATGGCCTGTCCTGCATTTCTGGTTTTGACAGTTTTTTCAGCATGGCCCTTTTGACCGATGGGAAGCGCGACTTCTTTGTAGCTCTGATTTGCCTTTCCAGGTTGCTTGGTTGGCCAAAAAGGGCGTATGCGTTTTTTCCTGAATATATTCAGGAAAAAACGCATACGCCCTTTTTGGCCAAGGGCATCATTGTCAACGTTTTGCCGCTTTTCATGTGCTTTAAAGGCGATTCGAATCTACCTCCTGAAATCTGTTTCCTGCAATTCTGCCTTGATTTCAAATCCTCTTCTTTGCCTTCCCTCAATATATTTGTGGACGAGAGTTATCATTTATAACTCTGCAGGTTTGTGAATTGCAGTGCCCTGAAGCTCCATTTTACAAGTCGCTTTTTTGGGAGCCGGCCGCAAAAGCGCAGGATGGCTTCAGGCCCTGTTCTGGTTCCGGGGGGCAGGCTGAGCCTGTGGTTAATTCTTCTTCCTGATGGGAAAATAGGGTGACCTGTGCCTGTCCCAACACCAAGAGCTAGTCTCTCATTGGTTCCCCGTCTTCCCGTTCATCCTCAGGACAAATTGCAACCTGTACGGAACAGGAGGTTAAAGGTGCTGATGCTCCAAGTAGGGAGATTGCTAGTAAAGTGGCTGGAATGGCGAACCCGAGCACAAGGAGATGAGAAATGAGGTGCGTTTTAGAAACCTTTCCCCATCACACGGTGTACCATCTTCTGGGTTTCTCATGCATGTTTTCGATGTAGGAAGATGCCCTTGAACCTGGAGATTTGGGACCCATGCGATGGGTAGCACGCAGTATTACTTTAAAGGGTCTGCGTTTGCTCACCCAACCTCACCAAACCTCTCAGCCCCAAGAGTGTCCACCCTTATGTCTCATCCAGCTGTGGGTCTAGATATGGTCAATCCAGGTTGCATCACAGCTCCTGAACGAATTGTGTAAGAATTTCTCTCTCTTTCCCTGTCTTTGTTTCATGGGTTTTTAAAAGTAATTTATTTTTATAATGGGGTTTAGCTGCTTTTCACGGCTGTGTTTATGCCGCTTTACACCCACTTGACACACTAACAGAGAGATATCAATACATAGGTTTTAAGATTATTTCTAGTCAGATATATTCTTGTGCGGTGAATCGGGCGTGTTGAGTCCAGTTCTCTGAGCAAGGAGTAGGTCTTGTCTATTACATATTGGGTTTATGGAACGGTATCTGAGCTAATTTGAAACTCTTGTTTTATGTATCACCCCACCTCACCTTTCCCGTTAAGCAGCCATAGTGTGTTTTCTGCATGTGTGACTCTGTTCTGTATTGTAAGTCAGTTCAAGTGTAACGGTTTTTACATTCCCTCTATAAGTGACACCTTATGAGAAGTGTCCTTTTCTGTGTGACTTATTTCACTTAGAATCGTCTTACCTAAATCCACTCATCATGCTGCTACTAGCCTTATGACATTGATTTCATGGCTGAGTGATATTCCATTGTACATAAGGACCACAACTTTTTTATCCATTTTTCGCTTTCCTGGGATATTTAAGGTGGAAGGAAGTGGAGGTCCTTGTCAACAGAGCAGCCCTAAACTTTGGGGTGCTTGTGTCTTGCTGATTTTCAATTTTCCCACTTTATCCCCCCATGCGTGGAAGTGCCCTATGCTCTCTAAGCTGTGTTTTTTAGATGTTTCAGGACACACCGTACACTTCTCCAGAGTGGCTGTTGGCAATTTACATCCCGCCCATCAGTGTAGCAAGGCTCCCATTTCTCCATGGCCTGTCCTGCATTTCTGGTTTTGACAGTTTTTTCAGCATGGCCCTTTGGACCGATGGGAAGCGAGACTTCTTTGTAGCGCTGATTTGCCTTTCCAGGTTGCTTGGTTGGCCAAAAAGGGCGTATGCGTTTTTTCCTGAATATATTCAGGAAAAAACGCATACGCCCTTTTTGGCCAAGGGCATCATTGTCAACGTTTTGCCGCTTTTCATGTGCTTTAAAGGCGATTCGAATCTACCTCCTGAAATCTGTTTCCTGCAATTCTGCCTTGATTTCAAATCCTCTTCTTTGCCTTCCCTCAATATATTTGTGGACGAGAGTTATGATTTATAACTCTGCAGGTTTGTGAATTGCAGTGCCCTGAAGCTCCATTTTACAAGTCGCTTTTTTGGGAGCCGGCCGCAAAAGCGCAGGATGGCTTCAGGCCCTGTTCTGGTTCCGGGGGGCAGGCTGAGCCTGTGGTTAATTCTTCTTCCTGATGGGAAAATAGAGTGACCTGTGCCTGTCCCAACACCAAGAGCTAGTCTCTCATTGGTTCCCCGTCTTCCCGTTCATCCTCAGGACAAATTGCAACCTGTACGGAACAGGAGGTTAAAGGTGCTGATGCTCCAAGTAGGGAGATTGCTAGTAAAGTGGCTGGAATGGCGAACCCGAGCACAAGGAGATGAGAAATGAGGTGCGTTTTAGAAACCTTTCCCCATCACACGGTGTACCATCTTCTGGGTTTCTCATGCATGTTTTCGATGTAGGAAGATGCCCTTGAACCTGGAGATTTGGGACCCATGCGATGGGTAGCACGCAGTATTACTTTAAAGGGTCTGCGTTTGCTCACCCAACCTCACCAAACCTCTCAGCCCCAAGAGTGTCCACCCTTATGTCTCATCCAGCTGTGGGTCTGGATATGGTCAATCCAGGTTGCATCACAGCCCCTGAACGAATTGTGTAAGAATTTCTCTCTCTTTCCCTGTCTTTGTTTCATGGGTTTTTAAAAGTAATTTATTTTTATAATGGGGTTTAGCTGCTTTTCACGGCTGTGTTTATGCCGCTTTACACCCACTTGACACACTAACAGAGAGATATCAATACATAGGTTTTAAGATTATTACTAGTCAGATATATTCTTGTGCGGTGAATCGGGCGTGTTGAGTCCAGTTCTCTGAGCAAGGAGTAGGTCTTGTCTATTACATATTGGGTTTATGGAACGGTATCTGAGCTAATTTGAAACTCTTGTTTTATGTATCACCCCACCTCACCTTTCCCGTTAAGCAGCCATAGTGTGTTTTCTGCATGTGTGACTCTGTTCTGTATTGTAAGTCAGTTCAAGTGTAACGGTTTTTACATTCCCTCTATAAGTGACACCTTATGAGAAGTGTCCTTTTCTGTGTGACTTATTTCACTTAGAATCGTCTTACCTAAATCCACTCATCATGCTGCTACTAGCCTTATGACATTTATTTCATGGCTGAGTGATATTCCATTGTACATAAGGACCACAACTTTTTTATCCATTTTTCGCTTTCCTGGGATATTTAAGGTGGAAGGAAGTGGAGGTCCTTGTCAACAGAGCAGCCCTAAACTTTGGGGTGCTTGTGTCTTGCTGATTTTCAATTTTCCCACTTTATCCCCCCATGCGTGGAAGTGCCCTATGCTCTCTAAGCTGTGTTTTTTAGATGTTTCAGGACACACCGTACACTTCTCCAGAGTGGCTGTTGGCAATTTACATCCCGCCCATCAGTGTAGCAAGGCTCCCATTTCTCCATGGCCTGTCCTGCATTTCTGGTTTTGACAGTTTTTTCAGCATGGCCCTTTTGACCGATGGGAAGCGAGACTTCTTTGTAGCGCTGATTTGCCTTTCCAGGTTGCTTGGTTGGCCAAAAAGGGCGTATGCGTTTTTTCCTGAATATATTCAGGAAAAAACGCATACGCCCTTTTTGGCCAAGGGCATCATTGTCAACGTTTTGCCGCTTTTCATGTGCTTTAAAGGCGATTCGAATCTACCTCCTGAAATCTGTTTCCTGCAATTCTGCCTTGATTTCAAATCCTCTTCTTTGCCTTCCCTCAATATATTTGTGGACGAGAGTTATGATTTATAACTCTGCAGGTTTGTGAATTGCAGTGCCCTGAAGCTCCATTTTACAAGTCGCTTTTTTGGGAGCCGGCCGCAAAAGCGCAGGATGGCTTCAGGCCCTGTTCTGGTTCCGGGGGGCAGGCTGAGCCTGTGGTTAATTCTTCTTCCTGATGGGAAAATAGAGTGACCTGTGCCTGTCCCAACACCAAGAGCTAGTCTCTCATTGGTTCCCCGTCTTCCCGTTCATCCTCAGGACAAATTGCAATGTGTACGGAACAGGAGGTTAAAGGTGTTGATGCTCCAAGTAGGGAGATTGCTAGTAAAGTGGCTGGAATGGCGAACCCGAGCACAAGGAGATGAGAAATGAGGTGCGTTTTAGAAACCTTTCCCCATCACACGGTGTACCATCTTCTGGGTTTCTCATGCATGTTTTCGATGTAGGAAGATGCCCTTGAACCTGGAGATTTGGGACCCATGCGATGGGTAGCACGCAGTATTACTTTAAAGGGTCTGCGTTTGCTCACCCAACCTCACCAAACCTCTCAGCCCCAAGAGTGTCCACCCTTATGTCTCATCCAGCTGTGGGTCTAGATATGGTCAATCCAGGTTGCATCACAGCTCCTGAACGAATTGTGTAAGAATTTCTCTCTCTTTCCCTGTCTTTGTTTCATGGGTTTTTAAAAGTAATTTATTTTTATAATGGGGTTTAGCTGCTTTTCACGGCTGTGTTTATGCCGCTTTACACCCACTTGACACACTAACAGAGAGATATCAATACATAGGTTTTAAGATTATTACTAGTCAGATATATTCTTGTGCGGTGAATCGGGCGTGTTGAGTCCAGTTCTCTGAGCAAGGAGTAGGTCTTGTCTATTACATATTGGGTTTATGGAACGGTATCTGAGCTAATTTGAAACTCTTGTTTTATGTATCACCCCACCTCACCTTTCCCGTTAAGCAGCCATAGTGTGTTTTCTGCATGTGTGACTCTGTTCTGTATTGTAAGTCAGTTCAAGTGTAACGGTTTTTACATTCCCTCTATAAGTGACACCTTATGAGAAGTGTCCTTTTCTGTGTGACTTATTTCACTTAGAATCGTCTTACCTAAATCCACTCATCATGCTGCTACTAGCCTTATGACATTGATTTCATGGCTGAGTGATATTCCATTGTACATAAGGACCGCAACTTTTTTATCCATTTTTCGCTTTCCTGGGATATTTAAGGTGGAAGGAAGTGGAGGTCCTTGTCAACAGAGCAGCCCTAAACTTTGGGGTGCTTGTGTCTTGCTGATTTTCAATTTTCCCACTTTATCCCCCCATGCGTGGAAGTGCCCTGTGCTCTCTAAGCTGTGTTTTTTAGATGTTTCAGGACACACCGTACACTTCTCCAGAGTGGCTGTTGGCAATTTACATCCCGCCCATCAGTGTAGCAAGGCTCCCATTTCTCCATGGCCTGTCCTGCATTTCTGGTTTTGACACTTTTTTCAGCATGGCCCTTTTGACCGATGGGAAGCGAGACTTCTTTGTAGCGCTGATTTGCCTTTCCAGGTTGCTTGGTTGGCCAAAAAGGGCGTATGCGTTTTTTCCTGAATATATTCAGGAAAAAACGCATACGCCCTTTTTGGCCAAGGGCATCATTGTCAACGTTTTGCCGCTTTTCATGTGCTTTAAAGGCGATTCGAATCTACCTCCTGAAATCTGTTTCCTGCAATTCTGCCTTGATTTCAAATCCTCTTCTTTGCCTTCCCTCAATATATTTGTGGACGAGAGTTATGATTTATAACTCTGCAGGTTTGTGAATTGCAGTGCCCTGAAGCTCCATTTTACAAGTCGCTTTTTTGGGAGCCGGCCGCAAAAGCGCAGGATGGCTTCAGGCCCTGTTCTGGTTCCGGGGGGCAGGCTGAGCCTGTGGTTAATTCTTCTTCCTGATGGGAAAATAGAGTGACCTGTGCCTGTCCCAACACCAAGAGCTAGTCTCTCATTGGTTCCCCGTCTTCCCGTTCATCCTCAGGACAAATTGCAACGTGTACGGAACAGGAGGTTAAAGGTGCTGATGCTCCAAGTAGGGAGATTGCTAGTAAAGTGGCTGGAATGGCGAACCCGAGCACAAGGAGATGAGAAATGAGGTGCGTTTTAGAAACCTTTCCCCATCACACGGTGTACCATCTTCTGGGTTTCTCATGCATGTTTTCGATGTAGGAAGATGCCCTTGAACCTGGAGATTTGGGACCCATGCGATGGGTAGCACGCAGTATTACTTTAAAGGGTCTGCGTTTGCTCACCCAACCTCACCAAACCTCTCAGCCCCAAGAGTGTCCACCCTTATGTCTCATCCAGCTGTGGGTCTAGATATGGTCAATCCAGGTTGCATCACAGCTCCTGAACGAATTGTGTAAGAATTTCTCTCTCTTTCCCTGTCTTTGTTTCATGGGTTTTTAAAAGTAATTTATTTTTATAATGGGGTTTAGCTGCTTTTCACGGCTGTGTTTATGCCGCTTTACACCCACTTGACACACTAACAGAGAGATATCAATACATAGGTTTTAAGATTATTACTAGTCAGATATATTCTTGTGCGGTGAATCGGGCGTGTTGAGTCCAGTTCTCTGAGCAAGGAGTAGGTCTTGTCTATTACATATTGGGTTTATGGAACGGTATCTGAGCTAATTTGAAACTCTTGTTTTATGTATCACCCCACCTCACCTTTCCCGTTAAGCAGCCATAGTGTGTTTTCTGCATGTGTGACTCTGTTCTGTATTGTAAGTCAGTTCAAGTGTAACGGTTTTTACATTCCCTCTATAAGTGACACCTTATGAGAAGTGTCCTTTTCTGTGTGACTTATTTCACTTAGAATCGTCTTACCTAAATCCACTCATCATGCTGCTACTAGCCTTATGACATTGATTTCATGGCTGAGTGATATTCCATTGTACATAAGGACCACAACTTTTTTATCCATTTTTCGCTTTCCTGGGATATTTAAGGTGGAAGGAAGTGGAGGTCCTTGTCAACAGAGCAGCCCTAAACTTTGGGGTGCTTGTGTCTTGCTGATTTTCAATTTTCCCACTTTATCCCCCCATGCGTGGAAGTGCCCTGTGCTCTCTAAGCTGTGTTTTTTAGATGTTTCAGGACACACCGTACACTTCTCCAGAGTGGCTGTTGGCAATTTACATCCCGCCCATCAGTGTAGCAAGGCTCCCATTTCTCCATGGCCTGTCCTGCATTTCTGGTTTTGACACTTTTTTCAGCATGGCCCTTTTGACCGATGGGAAGCGAGACTTCTTTGTAGCGCTGATTTGCCTTTCCAGGTTGCTTGGTTGGCCAAAAAGGGCGTATGCGTTTTTTCCTGAATATATTCAGGAAAAAACGCATACGCCCTTTTTGGCCAAGGGCATCATTGTCAACGTTTTGCCGCTTTTCATGTGCTTTAAAGGCGATTCGAATCTACCTCCTGAAATCTGTTTCCTGCAATTCTGCCTTGATTTCAAATCCTCTTCTTTGCCTTCCCTCAATATATTTGTGGACGAGAGTTATGATTTATAACTCTGCAGGTTTGTGAATTGCAGTGCCCTGAAGCTCCATTTTACAAGTCGCTTTTTTGGGAGCCGGCCGCAAAAGCGCAGGATGGCTTCAGGCCCTGTTCTGGTTCCGGGGGGCAGGCTGAGCCTGTGGTTAATTCTTCTTCCTGATGGGAAAATAGAGTGACCTGTGCCTGTCCCAACACCAAGAGCTAGTCTCTCATTGGTTCCCCGTCTTCCCGTTCATCCTCAGGACAAATTGCAACCTGTACGGAACAGGAGGTTAAAGGTGCTGATGCTCCAAGTAGGGAGATTGCTAGTAAAGTGGCTGGAATGGCAAACCCGAGCACAAGGAGATGAGAAATGAGGTGCGTTTTAGAAACCTTTCCCCATCACACGGTGTACCATCTTCTGGGTTTCTCATGCATGTTTTCGATGTAGGAAGATGCCCTTGAACCTGGAGATTTGGGACCCATGCGATGGGTAGCACGCAGTATTACTTTAAAGGGTCTGCGTTTGCTCACCCAACCTCACCAAACCTCTCAGCCCCAAGAGTGTCCACCCTTATGTCTCATCCAGCTGTGGGTCTAGATATGGTCAATCCAGGTTGCATCACAGCTCCTGAACGAATTGTGTAAGAATTTCTCTCTCTTTCCCTGTCTTTGTTTCATGGGTTTTTAAAAGTAATTTATTTTTATAATGGGGTTTAGCTGCTTTTCACGGCTGTGTTTATGCCGCTTTACACCCACTTGACACACTAACAGAGAGATATCAATACATAGGTTTTAAGATTATTACTAGTCAGATATATTCTTGTGCGGTGAATCGGGAGTGTTGAGTCCAGTTCTCTGAGCAAGGAGTAGGTCTTGTCTATTACATATTGGGTTTATGGAACGGTATTTGAGCTAATTTGAAACTCTTGTTTTATGTATCACCCCACCTCACCTTTCCCGTTAAGCAGCCATAGTGTGTTTTCTGCATGTGTGACTCTGTTCTGTTTTGTAATTCAGTTCATGTGTAACGGTTTTTACATTCCCTCTATAAGTGACACCTTATGAGAAGTGTCCTTTTCTGTGTGACTTATTTCACTTAGAATCGTCTTACCTAAATCCACTCATCATGCTGCTACTAGCCTTATGACATTGATTTCATGGCTGAGTGATATTCCATTGTACATAAGGACCACAACTTTTTTATCCATTTTTCGCTTTCCTGGGATATTTAAGGTGGAAGGAAGTGGAGGTCCTTGTCAACAGAGCAGCCCTAAACTTTGGGGTGCTTGTGTCTTGCTGATTTTCAATTTTCCCACTTTATCCCCCCATGCGTGGAAGTGCCCTATGCTCTCTAAGCTGTGTTTTTTAGATGTTTCAGGACACACCGTACACTTCTCCAGAGTGGCTGTTGGCAATTTACATCCCGCCCATCAGTGTAGCAAGGCTCCCATTTCTCCATGGCCTGTCCTGCATTTCTGGTTTTGACAGTTTTTTCAGCATGGCCCTTTTGACCGATGGGAAGCGAGACTTCTTTGTAGCGCTGATTTGCCTTTCCAGGTTGCTTGGTTGGCCAAAAAGGGCGTATGCGTTTTTTCCTGAATATATTCAGGAAAAAACGCATACGCCCTTTTTGGCCAAGGGCATCATTGTCAACGTTTTGCCGCTTTTCATGTGCTTTAAAGGCGATTCGAATCTACCTCCTGAAATCTGTCTCCTGCAATTCTGCCTTGATTTCAAATCCTCTTCTTTGCCTTCCCTCAATATATTTGTGGACGAGAGTTATCATTTATAACTCTGCAGGTTTGTGAATTGCAGTGCCCTGAAGCTCCATTTTACAAGTCGCTTTTTCGGGAGCCGGCCGCAAAAGCGAAGGATGGCTTCAGGCCCTGTTCTGGTTCCGGGGGGCAGGCTGAGCCTGTGGTTAATTCTTCTTCCTGATGGGAAAATAGAGTGACCTGTGCCTGTCCCAACACCAAGAGCTAGTCTCTCATTGGTTCCCCGTCTTCCCGTTCATCCTCAGGACAAATTGCAACCTGTACGGAACAGGAGGTTAAAGGTGCTGATGCTCCAAGTAGGGAGATTGCTAGTAAAGTGGCTGGAATGGCGAACCCGAGCACAAGGAGATGAGAAATGAGGTGCGTTTTAGAAACCTTTCCCCATCACACGGTGTACCATCTTCTGGGTTTCTCATGCATGTTTTCGATGTAGGAAGATGCCCTTGAACCTGGAGATTTGGGACCCATGCGATGGGTAGCACGCAGTATTACTTTAAAGGGTCTGCGTTTGCTCACCCAACCTCACCAAACCTCTCAGCCCCAAGAGTGTCCACCCTTATGTCTCATCCAGCTGTGGGTCTAGATATGGTCAATCCAGGTTGCATCACAGCTCCTGAACGAATTGTGTAAGAATTTCTCTCTCTTTCCCTGTCTTTGTTTCATGGGTTTTTAAAAGTAATTTATTTTTATAATGGGGTTTAGCTGCTTTTCACGGCTGTGTTTTTGCCGCTTTACACCCACTTGACACACTAACAGAGAGATATCAATACATAGGTTTTAAGATTATTACTAGTCAGATATATTCTTGTGCGGTGAATCGGGCGTGTTGAGTCCAGTTCTCTGAGCAAGGAGTAGGTCTTGTCTATTACATATTGGGTTTATGGAACGGTATCTGAGCTAATTTGAAACTCTTGTTTTATGTATCACCCCACCTCACCTTTCCCGTTAAGCAGCCATAGTGTGTTTTCTGCATGTGTGACTCTGTTCTGTTTTGTAATTCAGTTCAAGTGTAACGGTTTTTACATTCCCTCTATAAGTGACACCTTATGAGAAGTGTCCTTTTCTGTGTGACTTATTTCACTTAGAATCGTCTTACCTAAATCCACTCATCATGCTGCTACTAGCCTTATGACATTGATTTCATGGCTGAGTGATATTCCATTGTACATAAGGACCACAACTTTTTTATCCATTTTTCGCTTTCCTGGGATATTTAAGGTGGAAGGAAGTGGTGGTCCTTGTCAACAGAGCAGCCCTAAACTTTGGGGTGCTTGTGTCTTGCTGATTTTCAATTTTCCCACTTTATCCCCCCATGCGTGGAAGTTCCCTATGCTCTCTAAGCTGTGTTTTTTAGATGTTTCAGGACACACCGTACACTTCTCCAGAGTGGCTGTTGGCAATTTACATCCCGCCCATCAGTGTAGCAAGGCTCCCATTTCTCCATGGCCTGTCCTGCATTTCTGGTTTTGACACTTTTTTCAGCATGGCCCTTTTGACCGATGGGAAGCGAGACTTCTTTGTAGCGCTGATTTGCCTTTCCAGGTTGCTTGGTTGGCCAAAAAGGGCGTATGCGTTTTTTCCTGAATATATTCAGGAAAAAACGCATACGCCCTTTTTGGCCAAGGGCATCATTGTCAACGTTTTGCCGCTTTTCATGTGCTTTAAAGGCGATTCGAATCTACCTCCTGAAATCTGTTTCCTGCAATTCTGCCTTGATTTCAAATCCTCTTCTTTGCCTTCCCTCAATATATTTGTGGACGAGAGTTATCATTTATAACTCTGCAGGTTTGTGAATTGCAGTGCCCTGAAGCTCCATTTTACAAGTCGCTTTTTCGGGAGCCGGCCGCAAAAGCGCAGGATGGCTTCAGGCCCTGTTCTGGTTCCGGGGGGCAGGCTGAGCCTGTGGTTAATTCTTCTTCCTGATGGGAAAATAGAGTGACCTGTGCCTGTCCCAACACCAAGAGCTAGTCTCTCATTGGTTCCCCGTCTTCCCGTTCATCCTCAGGACAAATTGCAACCTGTACGGAACAGGAGGTTAAAGGTGCTGATGCTCCAAGTAGGGAGATTGCTAGTAAAGTGGCTGGAATGGCGAACCCGAGCACAAGGAGATGAGAAATGAGGTGCGTTTTAGAAACCTTTCCCCATCACACGGTGTACCATCTTCTGGGTTTCTCATGCATGTTTTCGATGTAGGAAGATGCCCTTGAACCTGGAGATTTGGGACCCATGCGATGGGTAGCACGCAGTATTACTTTAAAGGGTCTGCGTTTGCTCACCCAACCTCACCAAACCTCTCAGCCCCAAGAGTGTCCACCCTTATGTCTCATCCAGCTGTGGGTCTAGATATGGTCAATCCAGGTTGCATCACAGCTCCTGAACGAATTGTGTAAGAATTTCTCTCTCTTTCCCTGTCTTTGTTTCATGGGTTTTTAAAAGTAATTTATTTTTATAATGGGGTTTAGCTGCTTTTCACGGCTGTGTTTATGCCGCTTTACACCCACTTGACACACTAACAGAGAGATATCAATACATAGGTTTTAAGATTATTACTAGTCAGATATATTCTTGTGCGGTGAATCGGGAGTGTTGAGTCCAGTTCTCTGAGCAAGGAGTAGGTCTTGTCTATTACATATTGGGTTTATGGAACGGTATCTGAGCTAATTTGAAACTCTTGTTTTATGTATCACCCCACCTCACCTTTCCCGTTAAGCAGCCATAGTGTGTTTTCTGCATGTGTGACTCTGTTCTGTTTTGTAATTCAGTTCAAGTGTAACGGTTTTTACATTCCCTCTATAAGTGACACCTTATGAGAAGTGTCCTTTTCTGTGTGACTTATTTCACTTAGAATCGTCTTACCTAAATCCACTCATCATGCTGCTACTAGCCTTATGACATTGATTTCATGGCTGAGTGATATTCCATTGTACATAAGGACCACAACTTTTTTATCCATTTTTCGCTTTCCTGGGATATTTAAGGTGGAAGGAAGTGGAGGTCCTTGTCAACAGAGCAGCCCTAAACTTTGGGGTGCTTGTGTCTTGCTGATTTTCAATTTTCCCACTTTATCCCCCCATGCGTGGAAGTGCCCTATGCTCTCTAAGCTGTGTTTTTTAGATGTTTCAGGACACACCGTACACTTCTCCAGAGTGGCTGTTGGCAATTTACATCCCGCCCATCAGTGTAGCAAGGCTCCCATTTCTCCATGGCCTGTCCTGCATTTCTGGTTTTGACACTTTTTTCAGCATGGCCCTTTTGACCGATGGGAAGCGAGACTTCTTTGTAGCGCTGATTTGCCTTTCCAGGTTGCTTGGTTGGCCAAAAAGGGCGTATGCGTTTTTTCCTGAATATATTCAGGAAAAAACGCATACGCCCTTTTTGGCCAAGGGCATCATTGTCAACGTTTTGCCGCTTTTCATGTGCTTTAAAGGCGATTCGAATCTACCTCCTGAAATCTGTTTCCTGCAATTCTGCCTTGATTTCAAATCCTCTTCTTTGCCTTCCCTCAATATATTTGTGGACGAGAGTTATCATTTATAACTCTGCAGGTTTGTGAATTGCAGTGCCCTGAAGCTCCATTTTACAAGTCGCTTTTTCGGGAGCCGGCCGCAAAAGCGCAGGATGGCTTCAGGCCCTGTTCTGGTTCCGGGGGGCAGGCTGAGCCTGTGGTTAATTCTTCTTCCTGATGGGAAAATAGAGTGACCTGTGCCTGTCCCAACACCAAGAGCTAGTCTCTCATTGGTTCCCCGTCTTCCCGTTCATCCTCAGGACAAATTGCAACCTGTACGGAACAGGAGGTTAAAGGTGCTGATGCTCCAAGTAGGGAGATTGCTAGTAAAGTGGCTGGAATGGCGAACCCGAGCACAAGGAGATGAGAAATGAGGTGCGTTTTAGAAACCTTTCCCCATCACACGGTGTACCATCTTCTGGGTTTCTCATGCATGTTTTCGATGTAGGAAGATGCCCTTGAACCTGGAGATTTGGGACCCATGCGATGGGTAGCACGCAGTATTACTTTAAAGGGTCTGCGTTTGCTCACCCAACCTCACCAAACCTCTCAGCCCCAAGAGTGTCCACCCTTATGTCTCATCCAGCTGTGGGTCTAGATATGGTCAATCCAGGTTGCATCACAGCTCCTGAACGAATTGTGTAAGAATTTCTCTCTCTTTCCCTGTCTTTGTTTCATGGGTTTTTAAAAGTAATTTATTTTTATAATGGGGTTTAGCTGCTTTTCACGGCTGTGTTTATGCCGCTTTACACCCACTTGACACACTAACAGAGAGATATCAATACATAGGTTTTAAGATTATTACTAGTCAGATATATTCTTGTGCAGTGAATCGGGAGTGTTGAGTCCAGTTCTCTGAGCAAGGAGTAGGTCTTGTCTATTACATATTGGGTTTATGGAACGGTATCTGAGCTAATTTGAAACTCTTGTTTTATGTATCACCCCACCTCACCTTTCCCGTTAAGCAGCCATAGTGTGTTTTCTGCATGTGTGACTCTGTTCTGTTTTGTAATTCAGTTCAAGTGTAACGGTTTTTACATTCCCTCTATAAGTGACACCTTATGAGAAGTGTCCTTTTCTTTGTGACTTATTTCACTTAGAATCGTCTTACCTAAATCCACTCATCATGCTGCTACTAGCCTTATGACATTGATTTCATGGCTGAGTGATATTCCATTGTACATAAGGACCACAACTTTTTTATCCATTTTTCGCTTTCCTGGGATATTTAAGGTGGAAGGAAGTGGAGGTCCTTGTCAACAGAGCAGCCCTAAACTTTGGGGTGCTTGTGTCTTGCTGATTTTCAATTTTCCCACTTTATCCCCCCATGCGTGGAAGTGCCCTATGCTCTCTAAGCTGTGTTTTTTAGATGTTTCAGGACACACCGTACACTTCTCCAGAGTGGCTGTTGGCAATTTACATCCCGCCCATCAGTGTAGCAAGGCTCCCATTTCTCCATGGCCTGTCCTGCATTTCTGGTTTTGACACTTTTTTCAGCATGGCCCTTTTGACCGATGGGAAGCGAGACTTCTTTGTAGCGCTGATTTGCCTTTCCAGGTTGCTTGGTTGGCCAAAAAGGGCGTATGCGTTTTTTCCTGAATATATTCAGGAAAAAACGCATACGCCCTTTTTGGCCAAGGGCATCATTGTCAACGTTTTGCCGCTTTTCATGTGCTTTAAAGGCGATTCGAATCTACCTCCTGAAATCTGTCTCCTGCAATTCTGCCTTGATTTCAAATCCTCTTCTTTGCCTTCCCTCAATATATTTGTGGACGAGAGTTATCATTTATAACTCTGCAGGTTTGTGAATTGCAGTGCCCTGAAGCTCCATTTTACAAGTCGCTTTTTCGGGAGCCGGCCGCAAAAGCGAAGGATGGCTTCAGGCCCTGTTCTGGTTCCGGGGGGCAGGCTGAGCCTGTGGTTAATTCTTCTTCCTGATGGGAAAATAGAGTGACCTGTGCCTGTCCCAACACCAAGAGCTAGTCTCTCATTGGTTCCCCGTCTTCCCGTTCATCCTCAGGACAAATTGCAACCTGTACGGAACAGGAGGTTAAAGGTGCTGATGCTCCAAGTAGGGAGATTGCTAGTAAAGTGGCTGGAATGGCGAACCCGAGCACAAGGAGATGAGAAATGAGGTGCGTTTTAGAAACCTTTCCCCATCACACGGTGTACCATCTTCTGGGTTTCTCATGCATGTTTTCGATGTAGGAAGATGCCCTTGAACCTGGAGATTTGGGACCCATGCGATGGGTAGCACGCAGTATTACTTTAAAGGGTCTGCGTTTGCTCACCCAACCTCACCAAACCTCTCAGCCCCAAGAGTGTCCACCCTTATGTCTCATCCAGCTGTGGGTCTAGATATGGTCAATCCAGGTTGCATCACAGCTCCTGAACGAATTGTGTAAGAATTTCTCTCTCTTTCCCTGTCTTTGTTTCATGGGTTTTTAAAAGTAATTTATTTTTATAATGGGGTTTAGCTGCTTTTCACGGCTGTGTTTTTGCCGCTTTACACCCACTTGACACACTAACAGAGAGATATCAATACATAGGTTTTAAGATTATTACTAGTCAGATATATTCTTGTGCGGTGAATCGGGCGTGTTGAGTCCAGTTCTCTGAGCAAGGAGTAGGTCTTGTCTATTACATATTGGGTTTATGGAACGGTATCTGAGCTAATTTGAAACTCTTGTTTTATGTATCACCCCACCTCACCTTTCCCGTTAAGCAGCCATAGTGTGTTTTCTGCATGTGTGACTCTGTTCTGTTTTGTAATTCAGTTCAAGTGTAACGGTTTTTACATTCCCTCTATAAGTGACACCTTATGAGAAGTGTCCTTTTCTGTGTGACTTATTTCACTTAGAATCGTCTTACCTAAATCCACTCATCATGCTGCTACTAGCCTTATGACATTGATTTCATGGCTGAGTGATATTCCATTGTACATAAGGACCACAACTTTTTTATCCATTTTTCGCTTTCCTGGGATATTTAAGGTGGAAGGAAGTGGTGGTCCTTGTCAACAGAGCAGCCCTAAACTTTGGGGTGCTTGTGTCTTGCTGATTTTCAATTTTCCCACTTTATCCCCCCATGCGTGGAAGTTCCCTATGCTCTCTAAGCTGTGTTTTTTAGATGTTTCAGGACACACCGTACACTTCTCCAGAGTGGCTGTTGGCAATTTACATCCCGCCCATCAGTGTAGCAAGGCTCCCATTTCTCCATGGCCTGTCCTGCATTTCTGGTTTTGACACTTTTTTCAGCATGGCCCTTTTGACCGATGGGAAGCGAGACTTCTTTGTAGCGCTGATTTGCCTTTCCAGGTTGCTTGGTTGGCCAAAAAGGGCGTATGCGTTTTTTCCTGAATATATTCAGGAAAAAACGCATACGCCCTTTTTGGCCAAGGGCATCATTGTCAACGTTTTGCCGCTTTTCATGTGCTTTAAAGGCGATTCGAATCTACCTCCTGAAATCTGTTTCCTGCAATTCTGCCTTGATTTCAAATCCTCTTCTTTGCCTTCCCTCAATATATTTGTGGACGAGAGTTATCATTTATAACTCTGCAGGTTTGTGAATTGCAGTGCCCTGAAGCTCCATTTTACAAGTCGCTTTTTCGGGAGCCGGCCGCAAAAGCGCAGGATGGCTTCAGGCCCTGTTCTGGTTCCGGGGGGCAGGCTGAGCCTGTGGTTAATTCTTCTTCCTGATGGGAAAATAGAGTGACCTGTGCCTGTCCCAACACCAAGAGCTAGTCTCTCATTGGTTCCCCGTCTTCCCGTTCATCCTCAGGACAAATTGCAACCTGTACGGAACAGGAGGTTAAAGGTGCTGATGCTCCAAGTAGGGAGATTGCTAGTAAAGTGGCTGGAATGGCGAACCCGAGCACAAGGAGATGAGAAATGAGGTGCGTTTTAGAAACCTTTCCCCATCACACGGTGTACCATCTTCTGGGTTTCTCATGCATGTTTTCGATGTAGGAAGATGCCCTTGAACCTGGAGATTTGGGACCCATGCGATGGGTAGCACGCAGTATTACTTTAAAGGGTCTGCGTTTGCTCACCCAACCTCACCAAACCTCTCAGCCCCAAGAGTGTCCACCCTTATGTCTCATCCAGCTGTGGGTCTAGATATGGTCAATCCAGGTTGCATCACAGCTCCTGAACGAATTGTGTAAGAATTTCTCTCTCTTTCCCTGTCTTTGTTTCATGGGTTTTTAAAAGTAATTTATTTTTATAATGGGGTTTAGCTGCTTTTCACGGCTGTGTTTATGCCGCTTTACACCCACTTGACACACTAACAGAGAGATATCAATACATAGGTTTTAAGATTATTACTAGTCAGATATATTCTTGTGCGGTGAATCGGGAGTGTTGAGTCCAGTTCTCTGAGCAAGGAGTAGGTCTTGTCTATTACATATTGGGTTTATGGAACGGTATCTGAGCTAATTTGAAACTCTTGTTTTATGTATCACCCCACCTCACCTTTCCCGTTAAGCAGCCATAGTGTGTTTTCTGCATGTGTGACTCTGTTCTGTTTTGTAATTCAGTTCAAGTGTAACGGTTTTTACATTCCCTCTATAAGTGACACCTTATGAGAAGTGTCCTTTTCTGTGTGACTTATTTCACTTAGAATCGTCTTACCTAAATCCACTCATCATGCTGCTACTAGCCTTATGACATTGATTTCATGGCTGAGTGATATTCCATTGTACATAAGGACCACAACTTTTTTATCCATTTTTCGCTTTCCTGGGATATTTAAGGTGGAAGGAAGTGGAGGTCCTTGTCAACAGAGCAGCCCTAAACTTTGGGGTGCTTGTGTCTTGCTGATTTTCAATTTTCCCACTTTATCCCCCCATGCGTGGAAGTGCCCTATGCTCTCTAAGCTGTGTTTTTTAGATGTTTCAGGACACACCGTACACTTCTCCAGAGTGGCTGTTGGCAATTTACATCCCGCCCATCAGTGTAGCAAGGCTCCCATTTCTCCATGGCCTGTCCTGCATTTCTGGTTTTGACACTTTTTTCAGCATGGCCCTTTTGACCGATGGGAAGCGAGACTTCTTTGTAGCGCTGATTTGCCTTTCCAGGTTGCTTGGTTGGCCAAAAAGGGCGTATGCGTTTTTTCCTGAATATATTCAGGAAAAAACGCATACGCCCTTTTTGGCCAAGGGCATCATTGTCAACGTTTTGCCGCTTTTCATGTGCTTTAAAGGCGATTCGAATCTACCTCCTGAAATCTGTTTCCTGCAATTCTGCCTTGATTTCAAATCCTCTTCTTTGCCTTCCCTCAATATATTTGTGGACGAGAGTTATCATTTATAACTCTGCAGGTTTGTGAATTGCAGTGCCCTGAAGCTCCATTTTACAAGTCGCTTTTTCGGGAGCCGGCCGCAAAAGCGCAGGATGGCTTCAGGCCCTGTTCTGGTTCCGGGGGGCAGGCTGAGCCTGTGGTTAATTCTTCTTCCTGATGGGAAAATAGAGTGACCTGTGCCTGTCCCAACACCAAGAGCTAGTCTCTCATTGGTTCCCCGTCTTCCCGTTCATCCTCAGGACAAATTGCAACCTGTACGGAACAGGAGGTTAAAGGTGCTGATGCTCCAAGTAGGGAGATTGCTAGTAAAGTGGCTGGAATGGCGAACCCGAGCACAAGGAGATGAGAAATGAGGTGCGTTTTAGAAACCTTTCCCCATCACACGGTGTACCATCTTCTGGGTTTCTCATGCATGTTTTCGATGTAGGAAGATGCCCTTGAACCTGGAGATTTGGGACCCATGCGATGGGTAGCACGCAGTATTACTTTAAAGGGTCTGCGTTTGCTCACCCAACCTCACCAAACCTCTCAGCCCCAAGAGTGTCCACCCTTATGTCTCATCCAGCTGTGGGTCTAGATATGGTCAATCCAGGTTGCATCACAGCTCCTGAACGAATTGTGTAAGAATTTCTCTCTCTTTCCCTGTCTTTGTTTCATGGGTTTTTAAAAGTAATTTATTTTTATAATGGGGTTTAGCTGCTTTTCACGGCTGTGTTTATGCCGCTTTACACCCACTTGACACACTAACAGAGAGATATCAATACATAGGTTTTAAGATTATTACTAGTCAGATATATTCTTGTGCAGTGAATCGGGAGTGTTGAGTCCAGTTCTCTGAGCAAGGAGTAGGTCTTGTCTATTACATATTGGGTTTATGGAACGGTATCTGAGCTAATTTGAAACTCTTGTTTTATGTATCACCCCACCTCACCTTTCCCGTTAAGCAGCCATAGTGTGTTTTCTGCATGTGTGACTCTGTTCTGTTTTGTAATTCAGTTCAAGTGTAACGGTTTTTACATTCCCTCTATAAGTGACACCTTATGAGAAGTGTCCTTTTCTTTGTGACTTATTTCACTTAGAATCGTCTTACCTAAATCCACTCATCATGCTGCTACTAGCCTTATGACATTGATTTCATGGCTGAGTGATATTCCATTGTACATAAGGACCACAACTTTTTTATCCATTTTTCGCTTTCCTGGGATATTTAAGGTGGAAGGAAGTGGAGGTCCTTGTCAACAGAGCAGCCCTAAACTTTGGGGTGCTTGTGTCTTGCTGATTTTCAATTTTCCCACTTTATCCCCCCATGCGTGGAAGTGCCCTATGCTCTCTAAGCTGTGTTTTTTAGATGTTTCAGGACACACCGTACACTTCTCCAGAGTGGCTGTTGGCAATTTACATCCCGCCCATCAGTGTAGCAAGGCTCCCATTTCTCCATGGCCTGTCCTGCATTTCTGGTTTTGACACTTTTTTCAGCATGGCCCTTTTGACCGATGGGAAGCGAGACTTCTTTGTAGCGCTGATTTGCCTTTCCAGGTTGCTTGGTTGGCCAAAAAGGGCGTATGCGTTTTTTCCTGAATATATTCAGGAAAAAACGCATACGCCCTTTTTGGCCAAGGGCATCATTGTCAACGTTTTGCCGCTTTTCATGTGCTTTAAAGGCGATTCGAATCTACCTCCTGAAATCTGTTTCCTGCAATTCTGCCTTGATTTCAAATCCTCTTCTTTGCCTTCCCTCAATATATTTGTGGACGAGAGTTATCATTTATAACTCTGCAGGTTTGTGAATTGCAGTGCCCTGAAGCTCCATTTTACAAGTCGCTTTTTCGGGAGCCGGCCGCAAAAGCGCAGGATGGCTTCAGGCCCTGTTCTGGTTCCGGGGGGCAGGCTGAGCCTGTGGTTAATTCTTCTTCCTGATGGGAAAATAGAGTGACCTGTGCCTGTCCCAACACCAAGAGCTAGTCTCTCATTGGTTCCCCGTCTTCCCGTTCATCCTCAGGACAAATTGCAACCTGTACGGAACAGGAGGTTAAAGGTGCTGATGCTCCAAGTAGGGAGATTGCTAGTAAAGTGGCTGGAATGGCGAACCCGAGGACAAGGAGATGAGAAATGAGGTGCGTTTTAGAAACCTTTCCCCATCACACGGTGTACCATCTTCTGGGTTTCTCATGCATGTTTTCGATGTAGGAAGATGCCCTTGAACCTGGAGATTTGGGACCCATGCGATGGGTAGCACGCAGTATTACTTTAAAGGGTCTGCGTTTGCTCACCCAACCTCACCAAACCTCTCAGCCCCAAGAGTGTCCACCCTTATGTCTCATCCAGCTGTGGGTCTAGATATGGTCAATCCAGGTTGCATCACAGCTCCTGAACGAATTGTGTAAGAATTTCTCTCTCTTTCCCTGTCTTTGTTTCATGGGTTTTTAAAAGTAATTTATTTTTATAATGGGGTTTAGCTGCTTTTCACGGCTGTGTTTATGCCGCTTTACACCCACTTGACACACTAACAGAGAGATATCAATACATAGGTTTTAAGATTATTACTAGTCAGATATATTCTTGTGCGGTGAATCGGGAGTGTTGAGTCCAGTTCTCTGAGCAAGGAGTAGGTCTTGTCTATTACATATTGGGTTTATGGAACGGTATCTGAGCTAATTTGAAACTCTTGTTTTATGTATCACCCCACCTCACCTTTCCCGTTAAGCAGCCATAGTGTGTTTTCTGCATGTGTGACTCTGTTCTGTTTTGTAATTCAGTTCAAGTGTAACGGTTTTTACATTCCCTCTATAAGTGACACCTTATGAGAAGTGTCCTTTTCTTTGTGACTTATTTCACTTAGAATCGTCTTACCTAAATCCACTCATCATGCTGCTACTAGCCTTATGACATTGATTTCATGGCTGAGTGATATTCCATTGTACATAAGGACCACAACTTTTTTATCCATTTTTCGCTTTCCTGGGATATTTAAGGTGGAAGGAAGTGGAGGTCCTTGTCAACAGAGCAGCCCTAAACTTTGGGGTGCTTGTGTCTTGCTGATTTTCAATTTTCCCACTTTATCCCCCCATGCGTGGAAGTGCCCTATGCTCTCTAAGCTGTGTTTTTTAGATGTTTCAGGACACACCGTACACTTCTCCAGAGTGGCTGTTGGCAATTTACATCCCGCCCATCAGTGTAGCAAGGCTCCCATTTCTCCATGGCCTGTCCTGCATTTCTGGTTTTGACACTTTTTTCAGCATGGCCCTTTTGACCGATGGGAAGCGAGACTTCTTTGTAGCGCTGATTTGCCTTTCCAGGTTGCTTGGTTGGCCAAAAAGGGCGTATGCGTTTTTTCCTGAATATATTCAGGAAAAAACGCATACGCCCTTTTTGGCCAAGGGCATCATTGTCAACGTTTTGCCGCTTTTCATGTGCTTTAAAGGCGATTCGAATCTACCTCCTGAAATCTGTTTCCTGCAATTCTGCCTTGATTTCAAATCCTCTTCTTTGCCTTCCCTCAATATATTTGTGGACGAGAGTTATCATTTATAACTCTGCAGGTTTGTGAATTGCAGTGCCCTGAAGCTCCATTTTACAAGTCGCTTTTTCGGGAGCCGGCCGCAAAAGCGCAGGATGGCTTCAGGCCCTGTTCTGGTTCCGGGGGGCAGGCTGAGACTGTGGTTAATTCTTCTTCCTGATGGGAAAATAGAGTGACCTGTGCCTGTCCCAACACCAAGAGCTAGTCTCTCATTGGTTCCCCGTCTTCCCGTTCATCCTCAGGACAAATTGCAACCTGTACGGAACAGGAGGTTAAAGGTGCTGATGCTCCAAGTAGGGAGATTGCTAGTAAAGTGGCTGGAATGGCGAACCCGAGCACAAGGAGATGAGAAATGAGGTGCGTTTTAGAAACCTTTCCCCATCACACGGTGTACCATCTTCTGGGTTTCTCATGCATGTTTTCGATGTAGGAAGATGCCCTTGAACCTGGAGATTTGGGACCCATGCGATGGGTAGCACGCAGTATTACTTTAAAGGGTCTGCGTTTGCTCACCCAACCTCACCAAACCTCTCAGCCCCAAGAGTGTCCACCCTTATGTCTCATCCAGCTGTGGGTCTAGATATGGTCAATCCAGGTTGCATCACAGCTCCTGAACGAATTGTGTAAGAATTTCTCTCTCTTTCCCTGTCTTTGTTTCATGGGTTTTTAAAAGTAATTTATTTTTATAATGGGGTTTAGCTGCTTTTCACGGCTGTGTTTATGCCGCTTTACACCCACTTGACACACTAACAGAGAGATATCAATACATAGGTTTTAAGATTATTACTAGTCAGATATATTCTTGTGCGGTGAATCGGGAGTGTTGAGTCCAGTTCTCTGAGCAAGGAGTAGGTCTTGTCTATTACATATTGGGTTTATGGAACGGTATCTGAGCTAATTTGAAACTCTTGTTTTATGTATCACCCCACCTCACCTTTCCCGTTAAGCAGCCATAGTGTGTTTTCTGCATGTGTGACTCTGTTCTGTTTTGTAATTCAGTTCAAGTGTAACGGTTTTTACATTCCCTCTATAAGTGACACCTTATGAGAAGTGTCCTTTTCTGTGTGACTTATTTCACTTAGAATCGTCTTACCTAAATCCACTCATCATGCTGCTACTAGCCTTATGACATTGATTTCATGGCTGAGTGATATTCCATTGTACATAAGGACCACAACTTTTTTATCCATTTTTCGCTTTCCTGGGATATTTAAGGTGGAAGGAAGTGGAGTTCCTTGTCAACAGAGCAGCCCTAAACTTTGGGGTGCTTGTGTCTTGCTGATTTTCAATTTTCCCACTTTATCCCCCCATGCGTGGAAGTGCCCTATGCTCTCTAAGCTGTGTTTTTTAGATGTTTCAGGACACACCGTACACTTCTCCAGAGTGGCTGTTGGCAATTTACATCCCGCCCATCAGTGTAGCAAGGCTCCCATTTCTCCATGGCCTGTCCTGCATTTCTGGTTTTGACACTTTTTTCAGCATGGCCCTTTTGACCGATGGGAAGCGAGACTTCTTTGTAGCGCTGATTTGCCTTTCCAGGTTGCTTGGTTGGCCAAAAAGGGCGTATGCGTTTTTTCCTGAATATATTCAGGAAAAAACGCATACGCCCTTTTTGGCCAAGGGCATCATTGTCAACGTTTTGCCGCTTTTCATGTGCTTTAAAGGCGATTCGAATCTACCTCCTGAAATCTGTTTCCTGCAATTCTGCCTTGATTTCAAATCCTCTTCTTTGCCTTCCCTCAATATATTTGTGGACGAGAGTTATCATTTATAACTCTGCAGGTTTGTGAATTGCAGTGCCCTGAAGCTCCATTTTACAAGTCGCTTTTTCGGGAGCCGGCCGCAAAAGCGCAGGATGGCTTCAGGCCCTGTTCTGGTTCCGGGGGGCAGGCTGAGCCTGTGGTTAATTCTTCTTCCTGATGGGAAAATAGAGTGACCTGTGCCTGTCCCAACACCAAGAGCTAGTCTCTCATTGGTTCCCCGTCTTCCCGTTCATCCTCAGGACAAATTGCAACCTGTACGGAACAGGAGGTTAAAGGTGCTGATGCTCCAAGTAGGGAGATTGCTAGTAAAGTGGCTGGAATGGCGAACCCGAGCACAAGGAGATGAGAAATGAGGTGCGTTTTAGAAACCTTTCCCCATCACACGGTGTACCATCTTCTGGGTTTCTCATGCATGTTTTCGATGTAGGAAGATGCCCTTGAACCTGGAGATTTGGGACCCATGCGATGGGTAGCACGCAGTATTACTTTAAAGGGTCTGCGTTTGCTCACCCAACCTCACCAAACCTCTCAGCCCCAAGAGTGTCCACCCTTATGTCTCATCCAGCTGTGGGTCTAGATATGGTCAATCCAGGTTGCATCACAGCCCCTGAACGAATTGTGTAAGAATTTCTCTCTCTTTCCCTGTCTTTGTTTCATGGGTTTTTAAAAGTAATTTATTTTTATAATGGGGTTTAGCTGCTTTTCACGGCTGTGTTTAGGCCGCTTTACACCCACTTGACACACTAACAGAGAGATATCAATACATAGGTTTTAAGATTATTACTGGTCAGATATATTCTTGTGCGGTGAATCGGGCGTGTTGAGTCCAGTTCTCTGAGCAAGGAGTAGGTCTTGTCTATTACATATTGGGTTTATGGAACGGTATCTGAGCTAATTTGAAACTCTTGTTTTATGTATCACCCCACCTCACCTTTCCCGTTAAGCAGCCATAGTGTGTTTTCTGCATGTGTGACTCTGTTCTGTTTTGTAATTCAGTTCAAGTGTAACGGTTTTTACATTCCCTCTATAAGTGACACCTTATGAGAAGTGTCCTTTTCTGTGTGACTTATTTCACTTAGAATTGTCTTACCTAAATCCACTCATCATGCTGCTACTAGCCTTATGACATTGATTTCATGGCTGAGTGATATTCCATTGTACATAAGGACCACAACTTTTTTATCCATTTTTCGCTTTCCTGGGATATTTAAGGTGGAAGGAAGTGGAGGTCCTTGTCAACAGAGCAGCCCTAAACTTTGGGGTGCTTGTGTCTTGCTGATTTTCAATTTTCCCACTTTATCCCCCCATGCGTGGAAGTGCCCTATGCTCTCTAAGCTGTGTTTTTTAGATGTTTCAGGACACACCGTACACTTCTCCAGAGTGGCTGTTGGCAATTTACATCCCGCCCATCAGTGTAGCAAGGCTCCCATTTCTCCATGGCCTGTCCTGCATTTCTGGTTTTGACACTTTTTTCAGCATGGCCCTTTTGACCGATGGGAAGCGAGACTTCTTTGTAGCGCTGATTTGCCTTTCCAGGTTGCTTGGTTGGCCAAAAAGGGCGTATGCGTTTTTTCCTGAATATATTCAGGAAAAAACGCATACGCCCTTTTTGGCCAAGGGCATCATTGTCAACGTTTTGCCGCTTTTCATGTGCTTTAAAGGCGATTCGAATCTACCTCCTGAAATCTGTTTCCTGCAATTCTGCCTTGATTTCAAATCCTCTTCTTTGCCTTCCCTCAATATATTTGTGGACGAGAGTTATCATTTATAACTCTGCAGGTTTGTGAATTGCAGTGCCCTGAAGCTCCATTTTACAAGTCGCTTTTTCGGGAGCCGGCCGCAAAAGCGCAGGATGGCTTCAGGCCCTGTTCTGGTTCCGGGGGGCAGGCTGAGCCTGTGGTTAATTCTTCTTCCTGATGGGAAAATAGAGTGACCTGTGCCTGTCCCAACACCAAGAGCTAGTCTCTCATTGGTTCCCCGTCTTCCCGTTCATCCTCAGGACAAATTGCAACCTGTACGGAACAGGAGGTTAAAGGTGCTGATGCTCCAAGTAGGGAGATTGCTAGTAAAGTGGCTGGAATGGCGAACCCGAGCACAAGGAGATGAGAAATGAGGTGCGTTTTAGAAACCTTTCCCCATCACACGGTGTACCATCTTCTGGGTTTCTCATGCATGTTTTCGATGTAGGAAGATGCCCTTGAACCTGG
Source organism: Balaenoptera physalus (assembly GCF_965194825.1). NCBI lineage: Eukaryota > Metazoa > Chordata > Mammalia > Artiodactyla > Balaenopteridae > Balaenoptera > Balaenoptera physalus. Next base: position 117,430 of record NW_028125175.1, read on the forward strand.
AGATTTGGGACCCATGCGATGGGTAGCATGCAGTATTACTTTAAAGGGTCTGCGTTTGCTCACCCAACCTCACCAAACCTCTCAGCCCCAAGAGTGTCCACCCTTATGTCTCATCCAGCTGTGGGTCTAGATATGGTCAATCCAGGTTGCATCACAGCCCCTGAACGAATTGTGTAAGAATTTCTCTCTCTTTCCCTGTCTTTGTTTCATGGGTTTTTAAAAGTAATTTATTTTTATAATGGGGTTTAGCTGCTTTTCACGGCTGTGTTTAGGCCGCTTTACACCCACTTGACACACTAACAGAGAGATATCAATACATAGGTTTTAAGATTATTACTGGTCAGATATATTCTTGTGCGGTGAATCGGGCGTGTTGAGTCCAGTTCTCTGAGCAAGGAGTAGGTCTTGTCTATTCCATATTGGGTTTATGGAACGGTATCTGAGCTAATTTGAAACTCTTGTTTTATGTATCACCCCACCTCACCTTTCCCGTTAAGCAGCCATAGTGTGTTTTCTGCATGTGTGACTCTGTTCTGTTTTGTAATTCAGTTCAAGTGTAACGGTTTTTACATTCCCTCTATAAGTGACACCTTATGAGAAGTGTCCTTTTCTGTGTGACTTATTTCACTTAGAATCGTCTTACCTAAATCCACTCATCATGCTGCTACTAGCCTTATGACATTGATTTCATGGCTGAGTGATATTCCATTGTACATAAGGACCACAACTTTTTTATCCATTTTTCGCTTTCCTGGGATATTTAAGGTGGAAGGAAGTGGAGGTCCTTGTCAACAGAGCAGCCCTAAACTTTGGGGTGCTTGTGTCTTGCTGATTTTCAATTTTCCCACTTTATCCCCCCATGCGTGGAAGTGCCCTATGCTCTCTAAGCTGTGTTTTTTAGATGTTTCAGGACACACCGTACACTTCTCCAGAGTGGCTGTTGGCAATTTACATCCCGCCCATCAGTGTAGCAAGGCTCCCATTTCTCCATGGCCTGTCCTGCATTTCTGGTTTTGACAGTTTTTTCAGCATGGCCCTTTTGACCGATGGGAAGCGAGACTTCTTTGTAGCGCTGATTTGCCTTTCCAGGTTGCTTGGTTGGCCAAAAAGGGCGTATGCGTTTTTTCCTGAATATATTCAGGAAAAAACGCATACGCCCTTTTTGGCCAAGGGCATCATTGTCAACGTTTTGCCGCTTTTCATGTGCTTTAAAGGCGATTCGAATCTACCTCCTGAAATCTGTTTCCTGCAATTCTGCCTTGATTTCAAATCCTCTTCTTTGCCTTCCCTCAATATATTTGTGGACGAGAGTTATGATTTATAACTCTGCAGGTTTGTGAATTGCAGTGCCCTGAAGCTCCATTTTACAAGTCGCTTTTTTGGGAGCCGGCCGCAAAAGCGCAGGATGGCTTCAGGCCCTGTTCTGGTTCCGGGGGGCAGGCTGAGCCTGTGGTTAATTCTTCTTCCTGATGGGAAAATAGAGTGACCTGTGCCTGTCCCAACACCAAGAGCTAGTCTCTCATTGGTTCCCCGTCTTCCCGTTCATCCTCAGGACAAATTGCAATGTGTACGGAACAGGAGGTTAAAGGTGTTGATGCTCCAAGTAGGGAGATTGCTAGTAAAGTGGCTGGAATGGCGAACCCGAGCACAAGGAGATGAGAAATGAGGTGCGTTTTAGAAACCTTTCCCCATCACACGGTGTACCATCTTCTGGGTTTCTCATGCATGTTTTCGATGTAGGAAGATGCCCTTGAACCTGGAGATTTGGGACCCATGCGATGGGTAGCACGCAGTATTACTTTAAAGGGTCTGCGTTTGCTCACCCAACCTCACCAAACCTCTCAGCCCCAAGAGTGTCCACCCTTATGTCTCATCCAGCTGTGGGTCTAGATATGGTCAATCCAGGTTGCATCACAGCTCCTGAACGAATTGTGTAAGAATTTCTCTCTCTTTCCCTGTCTTTGTTTCATGGGTTTTTAAAAGTAATTTATTTTTATAATGGGGTTTAGCTGCTTTTCACGGCTGTGTTTATGCCGCTTTACACCCACTTGACACACTAACAGAGAGATATCAATACATAGGTTTTAAGATTATTACTAGTCAGATATATTCTTGTGCGGTGAATCGGGCGTGTTGAGTCCAGTTCTCTGAGCAAGGAGTAGGTCTTGTCTATTACATATTGGGTTTATGGAACGGTATCTGAGCTAATTTGAAACTCTTGTTTTATGTATCACCCCACCTCACCTTTCCCGTTAAGCAGCCATAGTGTGTTTTCTGCATGTGTGACTCTGTTCTGTATTGTAAGTCAGTTCAAGTGTAACGGTTTTTACATTCCCTCTATAAGTGACACCTTATGAGAAGTGTCCTTTTCTGTGTGACTTATTTCACTTAGAATCGTCTTACCTAAATCCACTCATCATGCTGCTACTAGCCTTATGACATTGATTTCATGGCTGAGTGATATTCCATTGTACATAAGGACCGCAACTTTTTTATCCATTTTTCGCTTTCCTGGGATATTTAAGGTGGAAGGAAGTGGAGGTCCTTGTCAACAGAGCAGCCCTAAACTTTGGGGTGCTTGTGTCTTGCTGATTTTCAATTTTCCCACTTTATCCCCCCATGCGTGGAAGTGCCCTGTGCTCTCTAAGCTGTGTTTTTTAGATGTTTCAGGACACACCGTACACTTCTCCAGAGTGGCTGTTGGCAATTTACATCCCGCCCATCAGTGTAGCAAGGCTCCCATTTCTCCATGGCCTGTCCTGCATTTCTGGTTTTGACACTTTTTTCAGCATGGCCCTTTTGACCGATGGGAAGCGAGACTTCTTTGTAGCGCTGATTTGCCTTTCCAGGTTGCTTGGTTGGCCAAAAAGGGCGTATGCGTTTTTTCCTGAATATATTCAGGAAAAAACGCATACGCCCTTTTTGGCCAAGGGCATCATTGTCAACGTTTTGCCGCTTTTCATGTGCTTTAAAGGCGATTCGAATCTACCTCCTGAAATCTGTTTCCTGCAATTCTGCCTTGATTTCAAATCCTCTTCTTTGCCTTCCCTCAATATATTTGTGGACGAGAGTTATGATTTATAACTCTGCAGGTTTGTGTATTGCAGTGCCCTGAAGCTCCATTTTACAAGTCGCTTTTTTGGGAGCCGGCCGCAAAAGCGCAGGATGGCTTCAGGCCCTGTTCTGGTTCCGGGGGGCAGGCTGAGCCTGTGGTTAATTCTTCTTCCTGATGGGAAAATAGAGTGACCTGTGCCTGTCCCAACACCAAGAGCTAGTCTCTCATTGGTTCCCCGTCTTCCCGTTCATCCTCAGGACAAATTGCAACGTGTACGGAACAGGAGGTTAAAGGTGCTGATGCTCCAAGTAGGGAGATTGCTAGTAAAGTGGCTGGAATGGCGAACCCGAGCACAAGGAGATGAGAAATGAGGTGCGTTTTAGAAACCTTTCCCCATCACACGGTGTACCATCTTCTGGGTTTCTCATGCATGTTTTCGATGTAGGAAGATGCCCTTGAACCTGGAGATTTGGGACCCATGCGATGGGTAGCACGCAGTATTACTTTAAAGGGTCTGCGTTTGCTCACCCAACCTCACCAAACCTCTCAGCCCCAAGAGTGTCCACCCTTATGTCTCATCCAGCTGTGGGTCTAGATATGGTCAATCCAGGTTGCATCACAGCTCCTGAACGAATTGTGTAAGAATTTCTCTCTCTTTCCCTGTCTTTGTTTCATGGGTTTTTAAAAGTAATTTATTTTTATAATGGGGTTTAGCTGCTTTTCACGGCTGTGTTTATGCCGCTTTACACCCACTTGACACACTAACAGAGAGATATCAATACATAGGTTTTAAGATTATTACTAGTCAGATATATTCTTGTGCGGTGAATCGGGCGTGTTGAGTCCAGTTCTCTGAGCAAGGAGTAGGTCTTGTCTATTACATATTGGGTTTATGGAACGGTATCTGAGCTAATTTGAAACTCTTGTTTTATGTATCACCCCACCTCACCTTTCCCGTTAAGCAGCCATAGTGTGTTTTCTGCATGTGTGACTCTGTTCTGTATTGTAAGTCAGTTCAAGTGTAACGGTTTTTACATTCCCTCTATAAGTGACACCTTATGAGAAGTGTCCTTTTCTGTGTGACTTATTTCACTTAGAATCGTCTTACCTAAATCCACTCATCATGCTGCTACTAGCCTTATGACATTGATTTCATGGCTGAGTGATATTCCATTGTACATAAGGACCACAACTTTTTTATCCATTTTTCGCTTTCCTGGGATATTTAAGGTGGAAGGAAGTGGAGGTCCTTGTCAACAGAGCAGCCCTAAACTTTGGGGTGCTTGTGTCTTGCTGATTTTCAATTTTCCCACTTTATCCCCCCATGCGTGGAAGTGCCCTGTGCTCTCTAAGCTGTGTTTTTTAGATGTTTCAGGACACACCGTACACTTCTCCAGAGTGGCTGTTGGCAATTTACATCCCGCCCATCAGTGTAGCAAGGCTCCCATTTCTCCATGGCCTGTCCTGCATTTCTGGTTTTGACACTTTTTTCAGCATGGCCCTTTTGACCGATGGGAAGCGAGACTTCTTTGTAGCGCTGATTTGCCTTTCCAGGTTGCTTGGTTGGCCAAAAAGGGCGTATGCGTTTTTTCCTGAATATATTCAGGAAAAAACGCATACGCCCTTTTTGGCCAAGGGCATCATTGTCAACGTTTTGCCGCTTTTCATGTGCTTTAAAGGCGATTCGAATCTACCTCCTGAAATCTGTTTCCTGCAATTCTGCCTTGATTTCAAATCCTCTTCTTTGCCTTCCCTCAATATATTTGTGGACGAGAGTTATGATTTATAACTCTGCAGGTTTGTGAATTGCAGTGCCCTGAAGCTCCATTTTACAAGTCGCTTTTTTGGGAGCCGGCCGCAAAAGCGCAGGATGGCTTCAGGCCCTGTTCTGGTTCCGGGGGGCAGGCTGAGCCTGTGGTTAATTCTTCTTCCTGATGGGAAAATAGAGTGACCTGTGCCTGTCCCAACACCAAGAGCTAGTCTCTCATTGGTTCCCCGTCTTCCCGTTCATCCTCAGGACAAATTGCAACCTGTACGGAACAGGAGGTTAAAGGTGCTGATGCTCCAAGTAGGGAGATTGCTAGTAAAGTGGCTGGAATGGCGAACCCGAGCACAAGGAGATGAGAAATGAGGTGCGTTTTAGAAACCTTTCCCCATCACACGGTGTACCATCTTCTGGGTTTCTCATGCATGTTTTCGATGTAGGAAGATGCCCTTGAACCTGGAGATTTGGGACCCATGCGATGGGTAGCACGCAGTATTACTTTAAAGGGTCTGCGTTTGCTCACCCAACCTCACCAAACCTCTCAGCCCCAAGAGTGTCCACCCTTATGTCTCATCCAGCTGTGGGTCTAGATATGGTCAATCCAGGTTGCATCACAGCTCCTGAACGAATTGTGTAAGAATTTCTCTCTCTTTCCCTGTCTTTGTTTCATGGGTTTTTAAAAGTAATTTATTTTTATAATGGGGTTTAGCTGCTTTTCACGGCTGTGTTTATGCCGCTTTACACCCACTTGACACACTAACAGAGAGATATCAATACATAGGTTTTAAGATTATTACTAGTCAGATATATTCTTGTGCGGTGAATCGGGAGTGTTGAGTCCAGTTCTCTGAGCAAGGAGTAGGTCTTGTCTATTACATATTGGGTTTATGGAACGGTATTTGAGCTAATTTGAAACTCTTGTTTTATGTATCACCCCACCTCACCTTTCCCGTTAAGCAGCCATAGTGTGTTTTCTGCATGTGTGACTCTGTTCTGTTTTGTAATTCAGTTCATGTGTAACGGTTTTTACATTCCCTCTATAAGTGACACCTTATGAGAAGTGTCCTTTTCTGTGTGACTTATTTCACTTAGAATCGTCTTACCTAAATCCACTCATCATGCTGCTACTAGCCTTATGACATTGATTTCATGGCTGAGTGATATTCCATTGTACATAAGGACCACAACTTTTTTATCCATTTTTCGCTTTCCTGGGATATTTAAGGTGGAAGGAAGTGGAGGTCCTTGTCAACAGAGCAGCCCTAAACTTTGGGGTGCTTGTGTCTTGCTGATTTTCAATTTTCCCACTTTATCCCCCCATGCGTGGAAGTGCCCTATGCTCTCTAAGCTGTGTTTTTTAGATGTTTCAGGACACACCGTACACTTCTCCAGAGTGGCTGTTGGCAATTTACATCCCGCCCATCAGTGTAGCAAGGCTCCCATTTCTCCATGGCCTGTCCTGCATTTCTGGTTTTGACAGTTTTTTCAGCATGGCCCTTTTGACCGATGGGAAGCGAGACTTCTTTGTAGCGCTGATTTGCCTTTCCAGGTTGCTTGGTTGGCCAAAAAGGGCGTATGCGTTTTTTCCTGAATATATTCAGGAAAAAACGCATACGCCCTTTTTGGCCAAGGGCATCATTGTCAACGTTTTGCCGCTTTTCATGTGCTTTAAAGGCGATTCGAATCTACCTCCTGAAATCTGTCTCCTGCAATTCTGCCTTGATTTCAAATCCTCTTCTTTGCCTTCCCTCAATATATTTGTGGACGAGAGTTATCATTTATAACTCTGCAGGTTTGTGAATTGCAGTGCCCTGAAGCTCCATTTTACAAGTCGCTTTTTCGGGAGCCGGCCGCAAAAGCGAAGGATGGCTTCAGGCCCTGTTCTGGTTCCGGGGGGCAGGCTGAGCCTGTGGTTAATTCTTCTTCCTGATGGGAAAATAGAGTGACCTGTGCCTGTCCCAACACCAAGAGCTAGTCTCTCATTGGTTCCCCGTCTTCCCGTTCATCCTCAGGACAAATTGCAACCTGTACGGAACAGGAGGTTAAAGGTGCTGATGCTCCAAGTAGGGAGATTGCTAGTAAAGTGGCTGGAATGGCGAACCCGAGCACAAGGAGATGAGAAATGAGGTGCGTTTTAGAAACCTTTCCCCATCACACGGTGTACCATCTTCTGGGTTTCTCATGCATGTTTTCGATGTAGGAAGATGCCCTTGAACCTGGAGATTTGGGACCCATGCGATGGGTAGCACGCAGTATTACTTTAAAGGGTCTGCGTTTGCTCACCCAACCTCACCAAACCTCTCAGCCCCAAGAGTGTCCACCCTTATGTCTCATCCAGCTGTGGGTCTAGATATGGTCAATCCAGGTTGCATCACAGCTCCTGAACGAATTGTGTAAGAATTTCTCTCTCTTTCCCTGTCTTTGTTTCATGGGTTTTTAAAAGTAATTTATTTTTATAATGGGGTTTAGCTGCTTTTCACGGCTGTGTTTTTGCCGCTTTACACCCACTTGACACACTAACAGAGAGATATCAATACATAGGTTTTAAGATTATTACTAGTCAGATATATTCTTGTGCGGTGAATCGGGCGTGTTGAGTCCAGTTCTCTGAGCAAGGAGTAGGTCTTGTCTATTACATATTGGGTTTATGGAACGGTATCTGAGCTAATTTGAAACTCTTGTTTTATGTATCACCCCACCTCACCTTTCCCGTTAAGCAGCCATAGTGTGTTTTCTGCATGTGTGACTCTGTTCTGTTTTGTAATTCAGTTCAAGTGTAACGGTTTTTACATTCCCTCTATAAGTGACACCTTATGAGAAGTGTCCTTTTCTGTGTGACTTATTTCACTTAGAATCGTCTTACCTAAATCCACTCATCATGCTGCTACTAGCCTTATGACATTGATTTCATGGCTGAGTGATATTCCATTGTACATAAGGACCACAACTTTTTTATCCATTTTTCGCTTTCCTGGGATATTTAAGGTGGAAGGAAGTGGTGGTCCTTGTCAACAGAGCAGCCCTAAACTTTGGGGTGCTTGTGTCTTGCTGATTTTCAATTTTCCCACTTTATCCCCCCATGCGTGGAAGTTCCCTATGCTCTCTAAGCTGTGTTTTTTAGATGTTTCAGGACACACCGTACACTTCTCCAGAGTGGCTGTTGGCAATTTACATCCCGCCCATCAGTGTAGCAAGGCTCCCATTTCTCCATGGCCTGTCCTGCATTTCTGGTTTTGACACTTTTTTCAGCATGGCCCTTTTGACCGATGGGAAGCGAGACTTCTTTGTAGCGCTGATTTGCCTTTCCAGGTTGCTTGGTTGGCCAAAAAGGGCGTATGCGTTTTTTCCTGAATATATTCAGGAAAAAACGCATACGCCCTTTTTGGCCAAGGGCATCATTGTCAACGTTTTGCCGCTTTTCATGTGCTTTAAAGGCGATTCGAATCTACCTCCTGAAATCTGTTTCCTGCAATTCTGCCTTGATTTCAAATCCTCTTCTTTGCCTTCCCTCAATATATTTGTGGACGAGAGTTATCATTTATAACTCTGCAGGTTTGTGAATTGCAGTGCCCTGAAGCTCCATTTTACAAGTCGCTTTTTCGGGAGCCGGCCGCAAAAGCGCAGGATGGCTTCAGGCCCTGTTCTGGTTCCGGGGGGCAGGCTGAGCCTGTGGTTAATTCTTCTTCCTGATGGGAAAATAGAGTGACCTGTGCCTGTCCCAACACCAAGAGCTAGTCTCTCATTGGTTCCCCGTCTTCCCGTTCATCCTCAGGACAAATTGCAACCTGTACGGAACAGGAGGTTAAAGGTGCTGATGCTCCAAGTAGGGAGATTGCTAGTAAAGTGGCTGGAATGGCGAACCCGAGCACAAGGAGATGAGAAATGAGGTGCGTTTTAGAAACCTTTCCCCATCACACGGTGTACCATCTTCTGGGTTTCTCATGCATGTTTTCGATGTAGGAAGATGCCCTTGAACCTGGAGATTTGGGACCCATGCGATGGGTAGCACGCAGTATTACTTTAAAGGGTCTGCGTTTGCTCACCCAACCTCACCAAACCTCTCAGCCCCAAGAGTGTCCACCCTTATGTCTCATCCAGCTGTGGGTCTAGATATGGTCAATCCAGGTTGCATCACAGCTCCTGAACGAATTGTGTAAGAATTTCTCTCTCTTTCCCTGTCTTTGTTTCATGGGTTTTTAAAAGTAATTTATTTTTATAATGGGGTTTAGCTGCTTTTCACGGCTGTGTTTATGCCGCTTTACACCCACTTGACACACTAACAGAGAGATATCAATACATAGGTTTTAAGATTATTACTAGTCAGATATATTCTTGTGCGGTGAATCGGGAGTGTTGAGTCCAGTTCTCTGAGCAAGGAGTAGGTCTTGTCTATTACATATTGGGTTTATGGAACGGTATCTGAGCTAATTTGAAACTCTTGTTTTATGTATCACCCCACCTCACCTTTCCCGTTAAGCAGCCATAGTGTGTTTTCTGCATGTGTGACTCTGTTCTGTTTTGTAATTCAGTTCAAGTGTAACGGTTTTTACATTCCCTCTATAAGTGACACCTTATGAGAAGTGTCCTTTTCTGTGTGACTTATTTCACTTAGAATCGTCTTACCTAAATCCACTCATCATGCTGCTACTAGCCTTATGACATTGATTTCATGGCTGAGTGATATTCCATTGTACATAAGGACCACAACTTTTTTATCCATTTTTCGCTTTCCTGGGATATTTAAGGTGGAAGGAAGTGGAGGTCCTTGTCAACAGAGCAGCCCTAAACTTTGGGGTGCTTGTGTCTTGCTGATTTTCAATTTTCCCACTTTATCCCCCCATGCGTGGAAGTGCCCTATGCTCTCTAAGCTGTGTTTTTTAGATGTTTCAGGACACACCGTACACTTCTCCAGAGTGGCTGTTGGCAATTTACATCCCGCCCATCAGTGTAGCAAGGCTCCCATTTCTCCATGGCCTGTCCTGCATTTCTGGTTTTGACACTTTTTTCAGCATGGCCCTTTTGACCGATGGGAAGCGAGACTTCTTTGTAGCGCTGATTTGCCTTTCCAGGTTGCTTGGTTGGCCAAAAAGGGCGTATGCGTTTTTTCCTGAATATATTCAGGAAAAAACGCATACGCCCTTTTTGGCCAAGGGCATCATTGTCAACGTTTTGCCGCTTTTCATGTGCTTTAAAGGCGATTCGAATCTACCTCCTGAAATCTGTTTCCTGCAATTCTGCCTTGATTTCAAATCCTCTTCTTTGCCTTCCCTCAATATATTTGTGGACGAGAGTTATCATTTATAACTCTGCAGGTTTGTGAATTGCAGTGCCCTGAAGCTCCATTTTACAAGTCGCTTTTTCGGGAGCCGGCCGCAAAAGCGCAGGATGGCTTCAGGCCCTGTTCTGGTTCCGGGGGGCAGGCTGAGCCTGTGGTTAATTCTTCTTCCTGATGGGAAAATAGAGTGACCTGTGCCTGTCCCAACACCAAGAGCTAGTCTCTCATTGGTTCCCCGTCTTCCCGTTCATCCTCAGGACAAATTGCAACCTGTACGGAACAGGAGGTTAAAGGTGCTGATGCTCCAAGTAGGGAGATTGCTAGTAAAGTGGCTGGAATGGCGAACCCGAGCACAAGGAGATGAGAAATGAGGTGCGTTTTAGAAACCTTTCCCCATCACACGGTGTACCATCTTCTGGGTTTCTCATGCATGTTTTCGATGTAGGAAGATGCCCTTGAACCTGGAGATTTGGGACCCATGCGATGGGTAGCACGCAGTATTACTTTAAAGGGTCTGCGTTTGCTCACCCAACCTCACCAAACCTCTCAGCCCCAAGAGTGTCCACCCTTATGTCTCATCCAGCTGTGGGTCTAGATATGGTCAATCCAGGTTGCATCACAGCTCCTGAACGAATTGTGTAAGAATTTCTCTCTCTTTCCCTGTCTTTGTTTCATGGGTTTTTAAAAGTAATTTATTTTTATAATGGGGTTTAGCTGCTTTTCACGGCTGTGTTTATGCCGCTTTACACCCACTTGACACACTAACAGAGAGATATCAATACATAGGTTTTAAGATTATTACTAGTCAGATATATTCTTGTGCAGTGAATCGGGAGTGTTGAGTCCAGTTCTCTGAGCAAGGAGTAGGTCTTGTCTATTACATATTGGGTTTATGGAACGGTATCTGAGCTAATTTGAAACTCTTGTTTTATGTATCACCCCACCTCACCTTTCCCGTTAAGCAGCCATAGTGTGTTTTCTGCATGTGTGACTCTGTTCTGTTTTGTAATTCAGTTCAAGTGTAACGGTTTTTACATTCCCTCTATAAGTGACACCTTATGAGAAGTGTCCTTTTCTTTGTGACTTATTTCACTTAGAATCGTCTTACCTAAATCCACTCATCATGCTGCTACTAGCCTTATGACATTGATTTCATGGCTGAGTGATATTCCATTGTACATAAGGACCACAACTTTTTTATCCATTTTTCGCTTTCCTGGGATATTTAAGGTGGAAGGAAGTGGAGGTCCTTGTCAACAGAGCAGCCCTAAACTTTGGGGTGCTTGTGTCTTGCTGATTTTCAATTTTCCCACTTTATCCCCCCATGCGTGGAAGTGCCCTATGCTCTCTAAGCTGTGTTTTTTAGATGTTTCAGGACACACCGTACACTTCTCCAGAGTGGCTGTTGGCAATTTACATCCCGCCCATCAGTGTAGCAAGGCTCCCATTTCTCCATGGCCTGTCCTGCATTTCTGGTTTTGACACTTTTTTCAGCATGGCCCTTTTGACCGATGGGAAGCGAGACTTCTTTGTAGCGCTGATTTGCCTTTCCAGGTTGCTTGGTTGGCCAAAAAGGGCGTATGCGTTTTTTCCTGAATATATTCAGGAAAAAACGCATACGCCCTTTTTGGCCAAGGGCATCATTGTCAACGTTTTGCCGCTTTTCATGTGCTTTAAAGGCGATTCGAATCTACCTCCTGAAATCTGTTTCCTGCAATTCTGCCTTGATTTCAAATCCTCTTCTTTGCCTTCCCTCAATATATTTGTGGACGAGAGTTATCATTTATAACTCTGCAGGTTTGTGAATTGCAGTGCCCTGAAGCTCCATTTTACAAGTCGCTTTTTCGGGAGCCGGCCGCAAAAGCGCAGGATGGCTTCAGGCCCTGTTCTGGTTCCGGGGGGCAGGCTGAGCCTGTGGTTAATTCTTCTTCCTGATGGGAAAATAGAGTGACCTGTGCCTGTCCCAACACCAAGAGCTAGTCTCTCATTGGTTCCCCGTCTTCCCGTTCATCCTCAGGACAAATTGCAACCTGTACGGAACAGGAGGTTAAAGGTGCTGATGCTCCAAGTAGGGAGATTGCTAGTAAAGTGGCTGGAATGGCGAACCCGAGGACAAGGAGATGAGAAATGAGGTGCGTTTTAGAAACCTTTCCCCATCACACGGTGTACCATCTTCTGGGTTTCTCATGCATGTTTTCGATGTAGGAAGATGCCCTTGAACCTGGAGATTTGGGACCCATGCGATGGGTAGCACGCAGTATTACTTTAAAGGGTCTGCGTTTGCTCACCCAACCTCACCAAACCTCTCAGCCCCAAGAGTGTCCACCCTTATGTCTCATCCAGCTGTGGGTCTAGATATGGTCAATCCAGGTTGCATCACAGCTCCTGAACGAATTGTGTAAGAATTTCTCTCTCTTTCCCTGTCTTTGTTTCATGGGTTTTTAAAAGTAATTTATTTTTATAATGGGGTTTAGCTGCTTTTCACGGCTGTGTTTATGCCGCTTTACACCCACTTGACACACTAACAGAGAGATATCAATACATAGGTTTTAAGATTATTACTAGTCAGATATATTCTTGTGCGGTGAATCGGGAGTGTTGAGTCCAGTTCTCTGAGCAAGGAGTAGGTCTTGTCTATTACATATTGGGTTTATGGAACGGTATCTGAGCTAATTTGAAACTCTTGTTTTATGTATCACCCCACCTCACCTTTCCCGTTAAGCAGCCATAGTGTGTTTTCTGCATGTGTGACTCTGTTCTGTTTTGTAATTCAGTTCAAGTGTAACGGTTTTTACATTCCCTCTATAAGTGACACCTTATGAGAAGTGTCCTTTTCTTTGTGACTTATTTCACTTAGAATCGTCTTACCTAAATCCACTCATCATGCTGCTACTAGCCTTATGACATTGATTTCATGGCTGAGTGATATTCCATTGTACATAAGGACCACAACTTTTTTATCCATTTTTCGCTTTCCTGGGATATTTAAGGTGGAAGGAAGTGGAGGTCCTTGTCAACAGAGCAGCCCTAAACTTTGGGGTGCTTGTGTCTTGCTGATTTTCAATTTTCCCACTTTATCCCCCCATGCGTGGAAGTGCCCTATGCTCTCTAAGCTGTGTTTTTTAGATGTTTCAGGACACACCGTACACTTCTCCAGAGTGGCTGTTGGCAATTTACATCCCGCCCATCAGTGTAGCAAGGCTCCCATTTCTCCATGGCCTGTCCTGCATTTCTGGTTTTGACACTTTTTTCAGCATGGCCCTTTTGACCGATGGGAAGCGAGACTTCTTTGTAGCGCTGATTTGCCTTTCCAGGTTGCTTGGTTGGCCAAAAAGGGCGTATGCGTTTTTTCCTGAATATATTCAGGAAAAAACGCATACGCCCTTTTTGGCCAAGGGCATCATTGTCAACGTTTTGCCGCTTTTCATGTGCTTTAAAGGCGATTCGAATCTACCTCCTGAAATCTGTTTCCTGCAATTCTGCCTTGATTTCAAATCCTCTTCTTTGCCTTCCCTCAATATATTTGTGGACGAGAGTTATCATTTATAACTCTGCAGGTTTGTGAATTGCAGTGCCCTGAAGCTCCATTTTACAAGTCGCTTTTTCGGGAGCCGGCCGCAAAAGCGCAGGATGGCTTCAGGCCCTGTTCTGGTTCCGGGGGGCAGGCTGAGACTGTGGTTAATTCTTCTTCCTGATGGGAAAATAGAGTGACCTGTGCCTGTCCCAACACCAAGAGCTAGTCTCTCATTGGTTCCCCGTCTTCCCGTTCATCCTCAGGACAAATTGCAACCTGTACGGAACAGGAGGTTAAAGGTGCTGATGCTCCAAGTAGGGAGATTGCTAGTAAAGTGGCTGGAATGGCGAACCCGAGCACAAGGAGATGAGAAATGAGGTGCGTTTTAGAAACCTTTCCCCATCACACGGTGTACCATCTTCTGGGTTTCTCATGCATGTTTTCGATGTAGGAAGATGCCCTTGAACCTGGAGATTTGGGACCCATGCGATGGGTAGCACGCAGTATTACTTTAAAGGGTCTGCGTTTGCTCACCCAACCTCACCAAACCTCTCAGCCCCAAGAGTGTCCACCCTTATGTCTCATCCAGCTGTGGGTCTAGATATGGTCAATCCAGGTTGCATCACAGCCCCTGAACGAATTGTGTAAGAATTTCTCTCTCTTTCCCTGTCTTTGTTTCATGGGTTTTTAAAAGTAATTTATTTTTATAATGGGGTTTAGCTGCTTTTCACGGCTGTGTTTAGGCCGCTTTACACCCACTTGACACACTAACAGAGAGATATCAATACATAGGTTTTAAGATTATTACTGGTCAGATATATTCTTGTGCGGTGAATCGGGCGTGTTGAGTCCAGTTCTCTGAGCAAGGAGTAGGTCTTGTCTATTCCATATTGGGTTTATGGAACGGTATCTGAGCTAATTTGAAACTCTTGTTTTATGTATCACCCCACCTCACCTTTCCCGTTAAGCAGCCATAGTGTGTTTTCTGCATGTGTGACTCTGTTCTGTTTTGTAATTCAGTTCAAGTGTAACGGTTTTTACATTCCCTCTATAAGTGACACCTTATGAGAAGTGTCCTTTTCTGTGTGACTTATTTCACTTAGAATCGTCTTACCTAAATCCACTCATCATGCTGCTACTAGCCTTATGACATTGATTTCATGGCTGAGTGATATTCCATTGTACATAAGGACCACAACTTTTTTATCCATTTTTCGCTTTCCTGGGATATTTAAGGTGGAAGGAAGTGGAGGTCCTTGTCAACAGAGCAGCCCTAAACTTTGGGGTGCTTGTGTCTTGCTGATTTTCAATTTTCCCACTTTATCCCCCCATGCGTGGAAGTGCCCTATGCTCTCTAAGCTGTGTTTTTTAGATGTTTCAGGACACACCGTACACTTCTCCAGAGTGGCTGTTGGCAATTTACATCCCGCCCATCAGTGTAGCAAGGCTCCCATTTCTCCATGGCCTGTCCTGCATTTCTGGTTTTGACACTTTTTTCAGCATGGCCCTTTTGACCGATGGGAAGCGAGACTTCTTTGTAGCGCTGATTTGCCTTTCCAGGTTGCTTGGTTGGCCAAAAAGGGCGTATGCGTTTTTTCCTGAATATATTCAGGAAAAAACGCATACGCCCTTTTTGGCCAAGGGCATCATTGTCAACGTTTTGCCGCTTTTCATGTGCTTTAAAGGCGATTCGAATCTACCTCCTGAAATCTGTTTCCTGCAATTCTGCCTTGCTTTCAAATCCTCTTCTTTGCCTTCCCTCAATATATTTGTGGACGAGAGTTATCATTTATAACTCTGCAGGTTTGTGAATTGCAGTGCCCTGAAGCTCCATTTTACAAGTCGCTTTTTCGGGAGCCGGCCGCAAAAGCGCAGGATGGCTTCAGGCCCTGTTCTGGTTCCGGGGGGCAGGCTGAGCCTGTGGTTAATTCTTCTTCCTGATGGGAAAATAGAGTGACCTGTGCCTGTCCCAACACCAAGAGCTAGTCTCTCATTGGTTCCCCGTCTTCCCGTTCATCCTCAGGACAAATTGCAACCTGTACGGAACAGGAGGTTAAAGGTGCTGATGCTCCAAGTAGGGAGATTGCTAGTAAAGTGGCTGGAATGGCGAACCCGAGCACAAGGAGATGAGAAATGAGGTGCGTTTTAGAAACCTTTCCCCATCACACGGTGTACCATCTTCTGGGTTTCTCATGCATGTTTTCGATGTAGGAAGATGCCCTTGAACCTGGAGATTTGGGACCCATGCGATGGGTAGCACGCAGTATTACTTTAAAGGGTCTGCGTTTGCTCACCCAACCTCACCAAACCTCTCAGCCCCAAGAGTGTCCACCCTTATGTCTCATCCAGCTGTGGGTCTAGATATGGTCAATCCAGGTTGCATCACAGCCCCTGAACGAATTGTGTAAGAATTTCTCTCTCTTTCCCTGTCTTTGTTTCATGGGTTTTTAAAAGTAATTTATTTTTATAATGGGGTTTAGCTGCTTTTCACGGCTGTGTTTAGGCCGCTTTACACCCACTTGACACACTAACAGAGAGATATCAATACATAGGTTTTAAGATTATTACTGGTCAGATATATTCTTGTGCGGTGAATCGGGCGTGTTGAGTCCAGTTCTCTGAGCAAGGAGTAGGTCTTGTCTATTCCATATTGGGTTTATGGAACGGTATCTGAGCTAATTTGAAACTCTTGTTTTATGTATCACCCCACCTCACCTTTCCCGTTAAGCAGCCATAGTGTGTTTTCTGCATGTGTGACTCTGTTCTGTTTTGTAATTCAGTTCAAGTGTAACGGTTTTTACATTCCCTCTATAAGTGACACCTTATGAGAAGTGTCCTTTTCTGTGTGACTTATTTCACTTAGAATCGTCTTACCTAAATCCACTCATCATGCTGCTACTAGCCTTATGACATTGATTTCATGGCTGAGTGATATTCCATTGTACATAAGGACCACAACTTTTTTATCCATTTTTCGCTTTCCTGGGATATTTAAGGTGGAAGGAAGTGGAGGTCCTTGTCAACAGAGCAGCCCTAAACTTTGGGGTGCTTGTGTCTTGCTGATTTTCAATTTTCCCACTTTATCCCCCCATGCGTGGAAGTGCCCTATGCTCTCTAAGCTGTGTTTTTTAGATGTTTCAGGACACACCGTACACTTCTCCAGAGTGGCTGTTGGCAATTTACATCCCGCCCATCAGTGTAGCAAGGCTCCCATTTCTCCATGGCCTGTCCTGCATTTCTGGTTTTGACACTTTTTTCAGCATGGCCCTTTTGACCGATGGGAAGCGAGACTTCTTTGTAGCGCTGATTTGCCTTTCCAGGTTGCTTGGTTGGCCAAAAAGGGCGTATGCGTTTTTTCCTGAATATATTCAGGAAAAAACGCATACGCCCTTTTTGGCCAAGGGCATCATTGTCAACGTTTTGCCGCTTTTCATGTGCTTTAAAGGCGATTCGAATCTACCTCCTGAAATCTGTTTCCTGCAATTCTGCCTTGATTTCAAATCCTCTTCTTTGCCTTCCCTCAATATATTTGTGGACGAGAGTTATCATTTATAACTCTGCAGGTTTGTGAATTGCAGTGCCCTGAAGCTCCATTTTACAAGTCGCTTTTTCGGGAGCCGGCCGCAAAAGCGCAGGATGGCTTCAGGCCCTGTTCTGGTTCCGGGGGGCAGGCTGAGCCTGTGGTTAATTCTTCTTCCTGATGGGAAAATAGAGTGACCTGTGCCTGTCCCAACACCAAGAGCTAGTCTCTCATTGGTTCCCCGTCTTCCCGTTCATCCTCAGGACAAATTGCAACCTGTACGGAACAGGAGGTTAAAGGTGCTGATGCTCCAAGTAGGGAGATTGCTAGTAAAGTGGCTGGAATGGCGAACCCGAGCACAAGGAGATGAGAAATGAGGTGCGTTTTAGAAACCTTTCCCCATCACACGGTGTACCATCTTCTGGGTTTCTCATGCATGTTTTCGATGTAGGAAGATGCCCTTGAACCTGGAGATTTGGGACCCATGCGATGGGTAGCACGCAGTATTACTTTAAAGGGTCTGCGTTTGCTCACCCAACCTCACCAAACCTCTCAGCCCCAAGAGTGTCCACCCTTATGTCTCATCCAGCTGTGGGTCTAGATATGGTCAATCCAGGTTGCATCACAGCCCCTGAACGAATTGTGTAAGAATTTCTCTCTCTTTCCCTGTCTTTGTTTCCTGGGTTTTTAAAAGTAATTTATTTTTATAATGGGGTTTAGCTGCTTTTCACGGCTGTGTTTAGGCCGCTTTACACCCACTTGACACACTAACAGAGAGATATCAATACATAGGTTTTAAGATTATTACTGGTCAGATATATTCTTGTGCGGTGAATCGGGCGTGTTGAGTCCAGTTCTCTGAGCAAGGAGTAGGTCTTGTCTATTCCATATTGGGTTTATGGAACGGTATCTGAGCTAATTTGAAACTCTTGTTTTATGTATCACCCCACCTCACCTTTCCCGTTAAGCAGCCATAGTGTGTTTTCTGCATGTGTGACTCTGTTCTGTTTTGTAATTCAGTTCAAGTGTAACGGTTTTTACATTCCCTCTATAAGTGACACCTTATGAGAAGTGTCCTTTTCTGTGTGACTTATTTCACTTAGAATCGTCTTACCTAAATCCACTCATCATGCTGCTACTAGCCTTATGACATTGATTTCATGGCTGAGTGATATTCCATTGTACATAAGGACCACAACTTTTTTATCCATTTTTCGCTTTCCTGGGATATTTAAGGTGGAAGGAAGTGGAGGTCCTTGTCAACAGAGCAGCCCTAAACTTTGGGGTGCTTGTGTCTTGCTGATTTTCAATTTTCCCACTTTATCCCCCCATGCGTGGAAGTGCCCTATGCTCTCTAAGCTGTGTTTTTTAGATGTTTCAGGACACACCGTACACTTCTCCAGAGTGGCTGTTGGCAATTTACATCCCGCCCATCAGTGTAGCAAGGCTCCCATTTCTCCATGGCCTGTCCTGCATTTCTGGTTTTGACACTTTTTTCAGCATGGCCCTTTTGACCGATGGGAAGCGAGACTTCTTTGTAGCGCTGATTTGCCTTTCCAGGTTGCTTGGTTGGCCAAAAAGGGCGTATGCGTTTTTTCCTGAATATATTCAGGAAAAAACGCATACGCCCTTTTTGGCCAAGGGCATCATTGTCAACGTTTTGCCGCTTTTCATGTGCTTTAAAGGCGATTCGAATCTACCTCCTGAAATCTGTTTCCTGCAATTCTGCCTTGATTTCAAATCCTCTTCTTTGCCTTCCCTCAATATATTTGTGGACGAGAGTTATCATTTATAACTCTGCAGGTTTGTGAATTGCAGTGCCCTGAAGCTCCATTTTACAAGTCGCTTTTTCGGGAGCCGGCCGCAAAAGCGCAGGATGGCTTCAGGCCCTGTTCTGGTTCCGGGGGGCAGGCTGAGCCTGTGGTTAATTCTTCTTCCTGATGGGAAAATAGAGTGACCTGTGCCTGTCCCAACACCAAGAGCTAGTCTCTCATTGGTTCCTCGTCTTCCCGTTCATCCTCAGGACAAATTGCAACCTGTACGGAACAGGAGGTTAAAGGTGCTGATGCTCCAAGTAGGGAGATTGCTAGTAAAGTGGCTGGAATGGCGAACCCGAGCACAAGGAGATGAGAAATGAGGTGCGTTTTAGAATCCTTTCCCCATCACACGGTGTACCATCTTCTGGGTTTCTCATGCATGTTTTCGATGTAGGAAGATGCCCTTGAACCTGGAGATTTGGGACCCATGCGATGGGTAGCACGCAGTATTACTTTAAAGGGTCTGCGTTTGCTCACCCAACCTCACCAAACCTCTCAGCCCCAAGAGTGTCCACCCTTATGTCTCATCCAGCTGTGGGTCTAGATATGGTCAATCCAGGTTGCATCACAGCCCCTGAACGAATTGTGTAAGAATTTCTCTCTCTTTCCCTGTCTTTGTTTCATGGGTTTTTAAAAGTAATTTATTTTTATAATGGGGTTTAGCTGCTTTTCACGGCTGTGTTTAGGCCGCTTTACACCCACTTGACACACTAACAGAGAGATATCAATACATAGGTTTTAAGATTATTACTGGTCAGATATATTCTTGTGCGGTGAATCGGGCGTGTTGAGTCCAGTTCTCTGAGCAAGGAGTAGGTCTTGTCTATTCCATATTGGGTTTATGGAACGGTATCTGAGCTAATTTGAAACTCTTGTTTTATGTATCACCCCACCTCACCTTTCCCGTTAAGCAGCCATAGTGTGTTTTCTGCATGTGTGACTCTGTTCTGTTTTGTAATTCAGTTCAAGTGTAACGGTTTTTACATTCCCTCTATAAGTGACACCTTATGAGAAGTGTCCTTTTCTGTGTGACTTATTTCACTTAGAATCGTCTTACCTAAATCCACTCATCATGCTGCTACTAGCCTTATGACATTGATTTCATGGCTGAGTGATATTCCATTGTACATAAGGACCACAACTTTTTTATCCATTTTTCGCTTTCCTGGGATATTTAAGGTGGAAGGAAGTGGAGGTCCTTGTCAACAGAGCAGCCCTAAACTTTGGGGTGCTTGTGTCTTGATGATTTTCAATTTTCCCACTTTATCCCCCCATGCGTGGAAGTGCCCTATGCTCTCTAAGCTGTGTTTTTTAGATGTTTCAGGACACACCGTACACTTCTCCAGAGTGGCTGTTGGCAATTTACATCCCGCCCATCAGTGTAGCAAGGCTCCCATTTCTCCATGGCCTGTCCTGCATTTCTGGTGTTGACAGTTTTTTCAGCATGGCCCTTTTGACCGATGGGAAGCGAGACTTCTTTGTAGCGCTGATTTGCCTTTCCAGGTTGCTTGGTTGGCCAAAAAGGGCGTATGCGTTTTTTCCTGAATATATTCAGGAAAAAACGCATACGCCCTTTTTGGCCAAGGGCATCATTGTCAACGTTTTGCCGCTTTTCATGTGCTTTAAAGGCGATTCGAATCTACCTCCTGAAATCTGTTTCCTGCAATTCTGCCTTGATTTCAAATCCTCTTCTTTGCCTTCCCTCAATATATTTGTGGACGAGAGTTATCATTTA
Organism: Balaenoptera physalus; assembly: GCF_965194825.1. Classification (NCBI taxonomy): domain Eukaryota; kingdom Metazoa; phylum Chordata; class Mammalia; order Artiodactyla; family Balaenopteridae; genus Balaenoptera; species Balaenoptera physalus. Next base: position 138,111 of record NW_028125175.1, read on the forward strand.
TAACTCTGCAGGTTTGTGAATTGCAGTGCCCTGAAGCTCCATTTTACAAGTCGGGTTTTGGGAGCTGGCCGCAAAAGCGCAGGATGGCTTCAGGCCCTGTTCTGGTTCCGGGGGGCAGGCTGAGCCTGTGGTTAATTCTTCTTCCTGATGGGAAAATAGAGTGGCCTGTGCCTGTCCCAACACCAAGACCTAGTCTCTCATTGGTTCCCCGTCTTCCCGTTCATCCTCAGGACAAATTGCAACCTGTACGGAACAGGAGGTTAAAGGTGCTGATGCTCCAAGTAGGGAGATTGCTAGTAAAGTGGCTGGAATGGCGAACCCGAGGACAAGGAGATGAGAAATGAGGTGCGTTTTAGAAACCTTTCCCCATCACACGGTGTACCATCTTCTGGGTTTCTCATGCATGTTTTCGATGTAGGAAGATGCCCTTGAACCTGGAGATTTGGGACCCATGCGATGGGTAGCACGCAGTATTACTTTAAAGGGTCTGCGTTTGCTCACCCAACCTCACCAAACCTCTCAGCCCCAAGAGTGTCCACCCTTATGTCTCATCCAGCTGTGGGTCTAGATATGGTCAATCCAGGTTGCATCACAGCCCCTGAACGAATTGTGTAAGAATTTCTCTCTCTTTCCCTGTCTTTGTTTCATGGGTTTTTAAAAGTAATTTATTTTTATAATGGGGTTTAGCTGCTTTTCACGGCTGTGTTTAGGCCGCTTTACACCCACTTGACACACTAACAGAGAGATATCAATACATAGGTTTTAAGATTATTACTGGTCAGATATATTCTTGTGCGGTGAATCGGGCGTGTTGAGTCCAGTTCTCTGAGCAAGGAGTAGGTCTTGTCTATTCCATATTGGGTTTATGGAACGGTATCTGAGCTAATTTGAAACTCTTGTTTTATGTATCACCCCACCTCACCTTTCCCGTTAAGCAGCCATAGTGTGTTTTCTGCATGTGTGACTCTGTTCTGTTTTGTAATTCAGTTCAAGTGTAACGGTTTTTACATTCCCTCTATAAGTGACACCTTATGAGAAGTGTCCTTTTCTGTGTGACTTATTTCACTTAGAATCGTCTTACCTAAATCCACTCATCATGCTGCTACTAGCCTTATGACATTGATTTCATGGTTGAGTGATATTCCATTGTACATAAGGACCACAACTTTTTTATCCATTTTTCGCTTTCCTGGGATATTTAAGGTGGAAGGAAGTGGAGGTCCTTGTCAACAGAGCAGCCCTAAACTTTGGGGTGCTTGTGTCTTGCTGATTTTCAATTTTCCCACTTTATCCCCCCATGCGTGGAAGTGCCCTATGCTCTCTAAGCTGTGTTTTTTAGATGTTTCAGGACACACCGTACACTTCTCCAGAGTGGCTGTTGGCAATTTACATCCCGCCCATCAGTGTAGCAAGGCTCCCATTTCTCCATGGCCTGTCCTCCATTTCTGGTTTTGACAGTTTTTTCAGCATGGCCCTTTGGACCGATGGGAAGCGAGACTTCTTTGTAGCGCTGATTTGCCTTTCCAGGTTGCTTGGTTGGCCAAAAAGGGCGTATGCGTTTTTTCCTGAATATATTCAGGAAAAAACGCATACGCCCTTTTTGGCCAAGGGCATCATTGTCAACGTTTTGCCGCTTTTCATGTGCTTTAAAGGCGATTCGAATCTACCTCCTGAAATCTGTTTCCTGCAATTCTGCCTTGATTTCAAATCCTCTTCTTTGCCTTCCCTCAATATATTTGTGGACGAGAGTTATCATTTATAACTCTGCAGGTTTGTGAATTGCAGTGCCCTGAAGCTCCATTTTACAAGTCGCTTTTTCGGGAGCCGGCCGCAAAAGCGCAGGATGGCTTCAGGCCCTGTTCTGGTTCCGGGGGGCAGGCTGAGCCTGTGGTTAATTCTTCTTCCTGATGGGAAAATAGAGTGACCTGTGCCTGTCCCAACACCAAGAGCTAGTCTCTCATTGGTTCCCCGTCTTCCCGTTCATCCTCAGGACAAATTGCAACCTGTACGGAACAGGAGGTTAAAGGTGCTGATGCTCCAAGTAGGGAGATTGCTAGTAAAGTGGCTGGAATGGCGAACCCGAGCACAAGGAGATGAGAAATGAGGTGCGTTTTAGAAACCTTTCCCCATCACACGGTGTACCATCTTCTGGGTTTCTCATGCATGTTTTCGATGTAGGAAGATGCCCTTGAACCTGGAGATTTGGGACCCATGCGATGGGTAGCACGCAGTATTACGTTAAAGGGTCTGCGTTTGCTCACCCAACCTCACCAAACCTCTCAGCCCCAAGAGTGTCCACCCTTATGTCTCATCCAGCTGTGGGTCTAGATATGGTCAATCCAGGTTGCATCACAGCCCCTGAACGAATTGTGTAAGAATTTCTCTCTCTTTCCCTGTCTTTGTTTCATGGGTTTTTAAAAGTAATTTATTTTTATAATGGGGTTTAGCTGCTTTTCACGGCTGTGTTTAGGCCGCTTTACACCCACTTGACACACTAACAGAGAGATATCAATACATAGGTTTTAAGATTATTACTGGTCAGATATATTCTTGTGCGGTGAATCGGGCGTGTTGAGTCCAGTTCTCTGAGCAAGGAGTAGGTCTTGTCTATTACATATTGGGTTTATGGAACGGTATCTGAGCTAATTTGAAACTCTTGTTTTATGTATCACCCCACCTCACCTTTCCCGTTAAGCAGCCATAGTGTGTTTTCTGCATGTGTGACTCTGTTCTGTTTTGTAATTCAGTTCAAGTGTAACGGTTTTTACATTCCCTCTATAAGTGACACCTTATGAGAAGTGTCCTTTTCTGTGTGACTTATTTCACTTAGAATCGTCTTACCTAAATCCACTCATCATGCTGCTACTAGCCTTATGACATTGATTTCATGGCTGAGTGATATTCCATTGTACATAAGGACCACAACTTTTTTATCCATTTTTCGCTTTCCTGGGATATTTAAGGTGGAAGGAAGTGGAGGTCCTTGTCAACAGAGCAGCCCTAAACTTTGGGGTGCTTGTGTCTTGCTGATTTTCAATTTTCCCACTTTATCCCCCCATGCGTGGAAGTGCCCTATGCTCTCTAAGCTGTGTTTTTTAGATGTTTCAGGACACACCGTACACTTCTCCAGAGTGGCTGTTGGCAATTTACATCCCGCCCATCAGTGTAGCAAGGCTCCCATTTCTCCATGGCCTGTCCTGCATTTCTGGTTTTGACACTTTTTTCAGCATGGCCCTTTTGACCGATGGGAAGCGAGACTTCTTTGTAGCGCTGATTTGCCTTTCCAGGTTGCTTGGTTGGCCAAAAAGGGCGTATGCGTTTTTTCCTGAATATATTCAGGAAAAAACGCATACGCCCTTTCTGGCCAAGGGCATCATTGTCAACGTTTTGCCGCTTTTCATGTGCTTTAAAGGCGATTCGAATCTACCTCCTGAAATCTGTTTCCTGCAATTCTGCCTTGATTTCAAATCCTCTTCTTTGCCTTCCCTCAATATATTTGTGGACGAGAGTTATCATTTATAACTCTGCAGGTTTGTGAATTGCAGTGCCCTGAAGCTCCATTTTACAAGTCGCTTTTTCGGGAGCCGGCCGCAAAAGCGCAGGATGGCTTCAGGCCCTGTTCTGGTTCCGGGGGGCAGGCTGAGCCTGTGGTTAATTCTTCTTCCTGATGGGAAAATAGAGTGACCTGTGCCTGTCCCAACACCAAGAGCTAGTCTCTCATTGGTTCCCCGTCTTCCCGTTCATCCTCAGGACAAATTGCAACCTGTACGGAACAGGAGGTTAAAGGTGCTGATGCTCCAAGTAGGGAGATTGCTAGTAAAGTGGCTGGAATGGCGAACCCGAGCACAAGGAGATGAGAAATGAGGTGCGTTTTAGAAACCTTTCCCCATCACACGGTGTACCATCTTCTGGGTTTCTCATGCATGTTTTCGATGTAGGAAGATGCCCTTGAACCTGGAGATTTGGGACCCATGCGATGGGTAGCACGCAGTATTACTTTAAAGGGTCTGCGTTTGCTCACCCAACCTCACCAAACCTCTCAGCCCCAAGAGTGTCCACCCTTATGTCTCATCCAGCTGTGGGTCTAGATATGGTCAATCCAGGTTGCATCACAGCCCCTGAACGAATTGTGTAAGAATTTCTCTCTCTTTCCCTGTCTTTGTTTCATGGGTTTTTAAAAGTAATTTATTTTTATAATGGGGTTTAGCTGCTTTTCACGGCTGTGTTTAGGCCGCTTTACACCCACTTGACACACTAACAGAGAGATATCAATACATAGGTTTTAAGATTATTACTGGTCAGATATATTCTTGTGCGGTGAATCGGGCGTGTTGAGTCCAGTTCTCTGAGCAAGGAGTAGGTCTTGTCTATTCCATATTGGGTTTATGGAACGGTATCTGAGCTAATTTGAAACTCTTGTTTTATGTATCACCCCACCTCACCTTTCCCGTTAAGCAGCCATAGTGTGTTTTCTGCATGTGTGACTCTGTTCTGTTTTGTAATTCAGTTCAAGTGTAACGGTTTTTACATTCCCTCTATAAGTGACACCTTATGAGAAGTGTCCTTTTCTTTGTGACTTATTTCACTTAGAATCGTCTTACCTAAATCCACTCATCATGCTGCTACTAGCCTTATGACATTGATTTCATGGCTGAGTGATATTCCATTGTACATAAGGACCACAACTTTTTTATCCATTTTTCGCTTTCCTGGGATATTTAAGGTGGAAGGAAGTGGAGGTCCTTGTCAACAGAGCAGCCCTAAACTTTGGGGTGCTTGTGTCTTGCTGATTTTCAATTTTCCCACTTTATCCCCCCATGCGTGGAAGTGCCCTATGCTCTCTAAGCTGTGTTTTTTAGATGTTTCAGGACACACCGTACACTTCTCCAGAGTGGCTGTTGGCAATTTACATCCCGCCCATCAGTGTAGCAAGGCTCCCATTTCTCCATGGCCTGTCCTGCATTTCTGGTTTTGACACTTTTTTCAGCATGGCCCTTTTGACCGATGGGAAGCGAGACTTCTTTGTAGCGCTGATTTGCCTTTCCAGGTTGCTTGGTTGGCCAAAAAGGGCGTATGCGTTTTTTCCTGAATATATTCAGGAAAAAACGCATACGCCCTTTTTGGCCAAGGGCATCATTGTCAACGTTTTGCCGCTTTTCATGTGCTTTAAAGGCGATTCGAATCTACCTCCTGAAATCTGTTTCCTGCAATTCTGCCTTGATTTCAAATCCTCTTCTTTGCCTTCCCTCAATATATTTGTGGACGAGAGTTATCATTTATAACTCTGCAGGTTTGTGAATTGCAGTGCCCTGAAGCTCCATTTTACAAGTCGCTTTTTCGGGAGCCGGCCGCAAAAGCGCAGGATGGCTTCAGGCCCTGTTCTGGTTCCGGGGGGCAGGCTGAGCCTGTGGTTAATTCTTCTTCCTGATGGGAAAATAGAGTGACCTGTGCCTGTCCCAACACCAAGAGCTAGTCTCTCATTGGTTCCCCGTCTTCCCGTTCATCCTCAGGACAAATTGCAACCTGTACGGAACAGGAGGTTAAAGGTGCTGATGCTCCAAGTAGGGAGATTGCTAGTAAAGTGGCTGGAATGGCGAACCCGAGGACAAGGAGATGAGAAATGAGGTGCGTTTTAGAAACCTTTCCCCATCACACGGTGTACCATCTTCTGGGTTTCTCATGCATGTTTTCGATGTAGGAAGATGCCCTTGAACCTGGAGATTTGGGACCCATGCGATGGGTAGCACGCAGTATTACTTTAAAGGGTCTGCGTTTGCTCACCCAACCTCACCAAACCTCTCAGCCCCAAGAGTGTCCACCCTTATGTCTCATCCAGCTGTGGGTCTAGATATGGTCAATCCAGGTTGCATCACAGCTCCTGAACGAATTGTGTAAGAATTTCTCTCTCTTTCCCTGTCTTTGTTTCATGGGTTTTTAAAAGTAATTTATTTTTATAATGGGGTTTAGCTGCTTTTCACGGCTGTGTTTATGCCGCTTTACACCCACTTGACACACTAACAGAGAGATATCAATACATAGGTTTTAAGATTATTACTAGTCAGATATATTCTTGTGCGGTGAATCGGGAGTGTTGAGTCCAGTTCTCTGAGCAAGGAGTAGGTCTTGTCTATTACATATTGGGTTTATGGAACGGTATCTGAGCTAATTTGAAACTCTTGTTTTATGTATCACCCCACCTCACCTTTCCCGTTAAGCAGCCATAGTGTGTTTTCTGCATGTGTGACTCTGTTCTGTTTTGTAATTCAGTTCAAGTGTAACGGTTTTTACATTCCCTCTATAAGTGACACCTTATGAGAAGTGTCCTTTTCTTTGTGACTTATTTCACTTAGAATCGTCTTACCTAAATCCACTCATCATGCTGCTACTAGCCTTATGACATTGATTTCATGGCTGAGTGATATTCCATTGTACATAAGGACCACAACTTTTTTATCCATTTTTCGCTTTCCTGGGATATTTAAGGTGGAAGGAAGTGGAGGTCCTTGTCAACAGAGCAGCCCTAAACTTTGGGGTGCTTGTGTCTTGCTGATTTTCAATTTTCCCACTTTATCCCCCCATGCGTGGAAGTGCCCTATGCTCTCTAAGCTGTGTTTTTTAGATGTTTCAGGACACACCGTACACTTCTCCAGAGTGGCTGTTGGCAATTTACATCCCGCCCATCAGTGTAGCAAGGCTCCCATTTCTCCATGGCCTGTCCTGCATTTCTGGTTTTGACACTTTTTTCAGCATGGCCCTTTTGACCGATGGGAAGCGAGACTTCTTTGTAGCGCTGATTTGCCTTTCCAGGTTGCTTGGTTGGCCAAAAAGGGCGTATGCGTTTTTTCCTGAATATATTCAGGAAAAAACGCATACGCCCTTTTTGGCCAAGGGCATCATTGTCAACGTTTTGCCGCTTTTCATGTGCTTTAAAGGCGATTCGAATCTACCTCCTGAAATCTGTTTCCTGCAATTCTGCCTTGATTTCAAATCCTCTTCTTTGCCTTCCCTCAATATATTTGTGGACGAGAGTTATCATTTATAACTCTGCAGGTTTGTGAATTGCAGTGCCCTGAAGCTCCATTTTACAAGTCGCTTTTTCGGGAGCCGGCCGCAAAAGCGCAGGATGGCTTCAGGCCCTGTTCTGGTTCCGGGGGGCAGGCTGAGACTGTGGTTAATTCTTCTTCCTGATGGGAAAATAGAGTGACCTGTGCCTGTCCCAACACCAAGAGCTAGTCTCTCATTGGTTCCCCGTCTTCCCGTTCATCCTCAGGACAAATTGCAACCTGTACGGAACAGGAGGTTAAAGGTGCTGATGCTCCAAGTAGGGAGATTGCTAGTAAAGTGGCTGGAATGGCGAACCCGAGCACAAGGAGATGAGAAATGAGGTGCGTTTTAGAAACCTTTCCCCATCACACGGTGTACCATCTTCTGGGTTTCTCATGCATGTTTTCGATGTAGGAAGATGCCCTTGAACCTGGAGATTTGGGACCCATGCGATGGGTAGCACGCAGTATTACTTTAAAGGGTCTGCGTTTGCTCACCCAACCTCACCAAACCTCTCAGCCCCAAGAGTGTCCACCCTTATGTCTCATCCAGCTGTGGGTCTAGATATGGTCAATCCAGGTTGCATCACAGCTCCTGAACGAATTGTGTAAGAATTTCTCTCTCTTTCCCTGTCTTTGTTTCATGGGTTTTTAAAAGTAATTTATTTTTATAATGGGGTTTAGCTGCTTTTCACGGCTGTGTTTATGCCGCTTTACACCCACTTGACACACTAACAGAGAGATATCAATACATAGGTTTTAAGATTATTACTAGTCAGATATATTCTTGTGCGGTGAATCGGGAGTGTTGAGTCCAGTTCTCTGAGCAAGGAGTAGGTCTTGTCTATTACATATTGGGTTTATGGAACGGTATCTGAGCTAATTTGAAACTCTTGTTTTATGTATCACCCCACCTCACCTTTCCCGTTAAGCAGCCATAGTGTGTTTTCTGCATGTGTGACTCTGTTCTGTTTTGTAATTCAGTTCAAGTGTAACGGTTTTTACATTCCCTCTATAAGTGACACCTTATGAGAAGTGTCCTTTTCTGTGTGACTTATTTCACTTAGAATCGTCTTACCTAAATCCACTCATCATGCTGCTACTAGCCTTATGACATTGATTTCATGGCTGAGTGATATTCCATTGTACATAAGGACCACAACTTTTTTATCCATTTTTCGCTTTCCTGGGATATTTAAGGTGGAAGGAAGTGGAGTTCCTTGTCAACAGAGCAGCCCTAAACTTTGGGGTGCTTGTGTCTTGCTGATTTTCAATTTTCCCACTTTATCCCCCCATGCGTGGAAGTGCCCTATGCTCTCTAAGCTGTGTTTTTTAGATGTTTCAGGACACACCGTACACTTCTCCAGAGTGGCTGTTGGCAATTTACATCCCGCCCATCAGTGTAGCAAGGCTCCCATTTCTCCATGGCCTGTCCTGCATTTCTGGTTTTGACACTTTTTTCAGCATGGCCCTTTTGACCGATGGGAAGCGAGACTTCTTTGTAGCGCTGATTTGCCTTTCCAGGTTGCTTGGTTGGCCAAAAAGGGCGTATGCGTTTTTTCCTGAATATATTCAGGAAAAAACGCATACGCCCTTTTTGGCCAAGGGCATCATTGTCAACGTTTTGCCGCTTTTCATGTGCTTTAAAGGCGATTCGAATCTACCTCCTGAAATCTGTTTCCTGCAATTCTGCCTTGATTTCAAATCCTCTTCTTTGCCTTCCCTCAATATATTTGTGGACGAGAGTTATCATTTATAACTCTGCAGGTTTGTGAATTGCAGTGCCCTGAAGCTCCATTTTACAAGTCGCTTTTTCGGGAGCCGGCCGCAAAAGCGCAGGATGGCTTCAGGCCCTGTTCTGGTTCCGGGGGGCAGGCTGAGCCTGTGGTTAATTCTTCTTCCTGATGGGAAAATAGAGTGACCTGTGCCTGTCCCAACACCAAGAGCTAGTCTCTCATTGGTTCCCCGTCTTCCCGTTCATCCTCAGGACAAATTGCAACCTGTACGGAACAGGAGGTTAAAGGTGCTGATGCTCCAAGTAGGGAGATTGCTAGTAAAGTGGCTGGAATGGCGAACCCGAGCACAAGGAGATGAGAAATGAGGTGCGTTTTAGAAACCTTTCCCCATCACACGGTGTACCATCTTCTGGGTTTCTCATGCATGTTTTCGATGTAGGAAGATGCCCTTGAACCTGGAGATTTGGGACCCATGCGATGGGTAGCACGCAGTATTACTTTAAAGGGTCTGCGTTTGCTCACCCAACCTCACCAAACCTCTCAGCCCCAAGAGTGTCCACCCTTATGTCTCATCCAGCTGTGGGTCTAGATATGGTCAATCCAGGTTGCATCACAGCCCCTGAACGAATTGTGTAAGAATTTCTCTCTCTTTCCCTGTCTTTGTTTCATGGGTTTTTAAAAGTAATTTATTTTTATAATGGGGTTTAGCTGCTTTTCACGGCTGTGTTTAGGCCGCTTTACACCCACTTGACACACTAACAGAGAGATATCAATACATAGGTTTTAAGATTATTACTGGTCAGATATATTCTTGTGCGGTGAATCGGGCGTGTTGAGTCCAGTTCTCTGAGCAAGGAGTAGGTCTTGTCTATTACATATTGGGTTTATGGAACGGTATCTGAGCTAATTTGAAACTCTTGTTTTATGTATCACCCCACCTCACCTTTCCCGTTAAGCAGCCATAGTGTGTTTTCTGCATGTGTGACTCTGTTCTGTTTTGTAATTCAGTTCAAGTGTAACGGTTTTTACATTCCCTCTATAAGTGACACCTTATGAGAAGTGTCCTTTTCTGTGTGACTTATTTCACTTAGAATTGTCTTACCTAAATCCACTCATCATGCTGCTACTAGCCTTATGACATTGATTTCATGGCTGAGTGATATTCCATTGTACATAAGGACCACAACTTTTTTATCCATTTTTCGCTTTCCTGGGATATTTAAGGTGGAAGGAAGTGGAGGTCCTTGTCAACAGAGCAGCCCTAAACTTTGGGGTGCTTGTGTCTTGCTGATTTTCAATTTTCCCACTTTATCCCCCCATGCGTGGAAGTGCCCTATGCTCTCTAAGCTGTGTTTTTTAGATGTTTCAGGACACACCGTACACTTCTCCAGAGTGGCTGTTGGCAATTTACATCCCGCCCATCAGTGTAGCAAGGCTCCCATTTCTCCATGGCCTGTCCTGCATTTCTGGTTTTGACACTTTTTTCAGCATGGCCCTTTTGACCGATGGGAAGCGAGACTTCTTTGTAGCGCTGATTTGCCTTTCCAGGTTGCTTGGTTGGCCAAAAAGGGCGTATGCGTTTTTTCCTGAATATATTCAGGAAAAAACGCATACGCCCTTTTTGGCCAAGGGCATCATTGTCAACGTTTTGCCGCTTTTCATGTGCTTTAAAGGCGATTCGAATCTACCTCCTGAAATCTGTTTCCTGCAATTCTGCCTTGATTTCAAATCCTCTTCTTTGCCTTCCCTCAATATATTTGTGGACGAGAGTTATCATTTATAACTCTGCAGGTTTGTGAATTGCAGTGCCCTGAAGCTCCATTTTACAAGTCGCTTTTTCGGGAGCCGGCCGCAAAAGCGCAGGATGGCTTCAGGCCCTGTTCTGGTTCCGGGGGGCAGGCTGAGCCTGTGGTTAATTCTTCTTCCTGATGGGAAAATAGAGTGACCTGTGCCTGTCCCAACACCAAGAGCTAGTCTCTCATTGGTTCCCCGTCTTCCCGTTCATCCTCAGGCAAATTGCAACCTGTACGGAACAGGAGGTTAAAGGTGCTGATGCTCCAAGTAGGGAGATTGCTAGTAAAGTGGCTGGAATGGCGAACCCGAGCACAAGGAGATGAGAAATGAGGTGCGTTTTAGAAACCTTTCCCCATCACACGGTGTACCATCTTCTGGGTTTCTCATGCATGTTTTCGATGTAGGAAGATGCCCTTGAACCTGGAGATTTGGGACCCATGCGATGGGTAGCACGCAGTATTACTTTAAAGGGTCTGCGTTTGCTCACCCAACCTCACCAAACCTCTCAGCCCCAAGAGTGTCCACCCTTATGTCTCATCCAGCTGTGGGTCTAGATATGGTCAATCCAGGTTGCATCACAGCCCCTGAACGAATTGTGTAAGAATTTCTCTCTCTTTCCCTGTCTTTGTTTCATGGGTTTTAAAAGTAATTTATTTTTATAATGGGGTTTAGCTGCTTTTCACGGCTGTGTTTAGGCCGCTTTACACCCACTTGACACACTAACAGAGAGATATCAATACATAGGTTTTTAAGATTATTACTGGTCAGATATATTCTTGTGCGGTGAATCGGGCGTGTTGAGTCCAGTTCTCTGAGCAAGGAGTAGGTCTTGTCTATTCCATATTGGGTTTATGGAACGGTATCTGAGCTAATTTGAAACTCTTGTTTTATGTATCACCCCACCTCACCTTTCCCGTTAAGCAGCCATAGTGTGTTTTCTGCATGTGTGACTCTGTTCTGTTTTGTAATTCAGTTCAAGTGTAACGGTTTTTACATTCCCTCTATAAGTGACACCTTATGAGAAGTGTCCTTTTCTGTGTGACTTATTTCACTTAGAATCGTCTTACCTAAATCCACTCATCATGCTGCTACTAGCCTTATGACATTGATTTCATGGCTGAGTGATATTCCATTGTACATAAGGACCACAACTTTTTTATCCATTTTTCGCTTTCCTGGGATATTTAAGGTGGAAGGAAGTGGAGGTCCTTGTCAACAGAGCAGCCCTAAACTTTGGGGTGCTTGTGTCTTGCTGATTTTCAATTTTCCCACTTTATCCCCCCATGCGTGGAAGTGCCCTATGCTCTCTAAGCTGTGTTTTTTAGATGTTTCAGGACACACCGTACACTTCTCCAGAGTGGCTGTTGGCAATTTACATCCCGCCCATCAGTGTAGCAAGGCTCCCATTTCTCCATGGCCTGTCCTGCATTTCTGGTTTTGACACTTTTTTCAGCATGGCCCTTTTGACCGATGGGAAGCGAGACTTCTTTGTAGCGCTGATTTGCCTTTCCAGGTTGCTTGGTTGGCCAAAAAGGGCGTATGCGTTTTTTCCTGAATATATTCAGGAAAAAACGCATACGCCCTTTTTGGCCAAGGGCATCATTGTCAACGTTTTGCCGCTTTTCATGTGCTTTAAAGGCGATTCGAATCTACCTCCTGAAATCTGTTTCCTGCAATTCTGCCTTGATTTCAAATCCTCTTCTTTGCCTTCCCTCAATATATTTGTGGACGAGAGTTATCATTTATAACTCTGCAGGTTTGTGAATTGCAGTGCCCTGAAGCTCCATTTTACAAGTCGCTTTTTCGGGAGCCGGCCGCAAAAGCGCAGGATGGCTTCAGGCCCTGTTCTGGTTCCGGGGGGCAGGCTGAGCCTGTGGTTAATTCTTCTTCCTGATGGGAAAATAGGAGTGACCTGTGCCTGTCCCAACACCAAGAGCTAGTCTCTCATTGGTTCCCCGTCTTCCCGTTCATCCTCAGGACAAATTGCAACCTGTACGGAACAGGAGGTTAAAGGTGCTGATGCTCCAAGTAGGGAGATTGCTAGTAAAGTGGCTGGAATGGCGAACCCGAGCACAAGGAGATGAGAAATGAGGTGCGTTTTAGAAACCTTTCCCCATCACACGGTGTACCATCTTCTGGGTTTCTCATGCATGTTTTCGATGTAGGAAGATGCCCTTGAACCTGGAGATTTGGGACCCATGCGATGGGTAGCACGCAGTATTACTTTAAAGGGTCTGCGTTTGCTCACCCAACCTCACCAAACCTCTCAGCCCCAAGAGTGTCCACCCTTATGTCTCATCCAGCTGTGGGTCTAGATATGGTCAATCCAGGTTGCATCACAGCCCCTGAACGAATTGTGTAAGAATTTCTCTCTCTTTCCCTGTCTTTGTTTCCTGGGTTTTTAAAAGTAATTTATTTTTATAATGGGGTTTAGCTGCTTTTCACGGCTGTGTTTAGGCCGCTTTACACCCACTTGACACACTAACAGAGAGATATCAATACATAGGTTTTAAGATTATTACTGGTCAGATATATTCTTGTGCGGTGAATCGGGCGTGTTGAGTCCAGTTCTCTGAGCAAGGAGTAGGTCTTGTCTATTACATATTGGGTTTATGGAACGGTATCTGAGCTAATTTGAAACTCTTGTTTTATGTATCACCCCACCTCACCTTTCCCGTTAAGCAGCCATAGTGTGTTTTCTGCATGTGTGACTCTGTTCTGTTTTGTAATTCAGTTCAAGTGTAACGGTTTTTACATTCCCTCTATAAGTGACACCTTATGAGAAGTGTCCTTTTCTGTGTGACTTATTTCACTTAGAATCGTCTTACCTAAATCCACTCATCATGCTGCTACTAGCCTTATGACATTGATTTCATGGCTGAGTGATATTCCATTGTACATAAGGACCACAACTTTTTTATCCATTTTCGCTTTCCTGGGATATTTAAGGTGGAAGGAAGTGGAGGTCCTTGTCAACAGAGCAGCCCTAAACTTTGGGGTGCTTGTGTCTTGCTGATTTTCAATTTTCCCACTTTATCCCCCCATGCGTGGAAGTGCCCTATGCTCTCTAAGCTGTGGTTTTTTAGATGTTTCAGGACACACCGTACACTTCTCCAGAGTGGCTGTTGGCAATTTACATCCCGCCCATCAGTGTAGCAAGGCTCCCATTTCTCCATGGCCTGTCCTGCATTTCTGGTTTTGACACTTTTTTCAGCATGGCCCTTTTGACCGATGGGAAGCGAGACTTCTTTGTAGCGCTGATTTGCCTTTCCAGGTTGCTTGGTTGGCCAAAAAGGGCGTATGCGTTTTTTCCTGAATATATTCAGGAAAAAACGCATACGCCCTTTTTGGCCAAGGGCATCATTGTCAACGTTTTGCCGCTTTTCATGTGCTTTAAAGGCGATTCGAATCTACCTCCTGAAATCTGTTTCCTGCAATTCTGCCTTGATTTCAAATCCTCTTCTTTGCCTTCCCTCAATATATTTGTGGACGAGAGTTATCATTTATAACTCTGCAGGTTTGTGAATTGCAGTGCCCTGAAGCTCCATTTTACAAGTCGCTTTTTCGGG